>NW_021940922.1:471694-525508 GCF_004337985.1 Pyricularia pennisetigena | reverse complement strand
AAAAAAAAAAAAAGCCGTCTCCAAATGAAAATTGTCCGATGGATCAGCCAGCTACTGGGGATGGGTTTACAGTCCTGTATCTGTATTAGTCCTGAGGCACACTTGCCACAAAATTCGATCTTTTCTTGGGCCTGGCTATTAGCGGCGATGAGGCATCGGTTGTCTAACATTCCGAGTTTAACAGTAGTTCAAAAGCGGCAGTCGTGCGAAACCAGGAAAACGCGGTGACGAGGAAAACGATCGCCCCGGTTTTAGCGGCCTCCCAGTCTAGTCGATCCTGTCCCCACAGACACCAAAAAGCTTGACTAGACACACTAACTTACCTGTTGGAATAATAGCCGACGCCTCCCGCCCCAAAAAATACAAAAACAAAAACAGGCGCCCAAACGGAAAAAAAAAAGAGAGGCCCTGCGTCCAGACTGGCGCAGATTTTACTTGCACTGCTAGTTGCATCACATGCACAGAGTCTAAAAATGGACGCCTGCGTGCGCGTCTTGTTAGATTTTCGTATCCATGCAAAGAAAGCCTTGGACCTCCACTTTTCCCAGAACGACTATTGCCTGGTGTCCTTCAAACCGATGGAATTGCCGCTGACTCTGACTTGTATGAGGCATAAATTGCACAAAATGGTGCGTGACCACGCCCATCAGATTGCAGCGCAGTAACGTGGAATCAAGGCACAAGTCATGTCACCGCGTAGAAATATGAGCCAGGCCAGCAAGCCTAACCAGCTTGGGTACCTGTGGGCGTTCATCACTTGCGCACATCACAGCGGTGGTTCGGCCTAGCTCTTCTCAACTGGCGGCCGATTAATCTTGCCAAATTGACGCTATCTTAGACTGTAGACGGCAACTAGGTTTCCCCGAACAGCATATATGCTCGCAGAAATGCTCCTCGCCACCCCTCATTCATCCAATACATCTTCTAAGCTTTGTGTATGATGCATCAAGTACCCAAGTCAACTGGCTTTCAATTCACTCATACTGCCTTTTTCGTGTCTGCCTCGGTGACCACATGGTTCCAACCGAATTCGTCCTTGACTTTGCCAAGCTGAATGCCCTTGAATTGTGAAAGCAGCTTGGTGCAGATGGGGCCGGCATCCGGTTGCGACGAAGGGACATAAGTAACTGTTTCCTGATCTACCGTCACTTCGAGACGCGCGTGTTGTTTGATGGTTGCGGCCAGGGATTTGGGGTCTGAGGAGCTGATCTTTCTAGTAATAGAGCGGATAGGAACGAGCGACGCTGCGGTCCCTGCTGCCATAACCTCACTGAATGTGGGAAGCTCCGAGTATTTGATCTTCAGACGGTAAAAGTTCGGATGTTAGAAGATTAAAACATGAAGAGTGGTGGCGCTTGTCTACTTATACTTACCGACCGCTTCTCAACCTTCCAGCCAAAGTTTGCTCCAATCTCCTGGATGCTTAGACTCGTCACGCTGTCAATCACATTCTTGGAGTCTGGAACGACGAGTGTTATATTGCCCTGACCATCGTCGATCGCCCCAATAAAACCACTCGTCGAGAACTCGTCGATCTCAGAATGCGTTGCCGAATCGAGGTGCAGGTTTATCCCGTAGCCCTCGGCCCTGGCCTTCTCTCCCCACTTCAAAACGGGTGCGTAATTGCCGCCGACCTTTGCGCTTCCGGTTCCGTTGGGCGCCGCGCGGTCAAACTCGTCCAGGATGAAAGCTTTTGTGGGGGCGGTGCCGTGGTACACGCCCGTGGGCACTACGTAGACGGCAAAGGTGTATTCCTCGCAAGGGTTGAGCCCCAGTTGGGCCGAAGACCCGTAGATCTGCGGGCGGATGTACATGGCGGCGCCCGTCTCGTGCGGTGGAACGTACTCGGCATTGCGTGCGACGGCGGCGGACACAGCATCCATGAAGAGCTGGACCGGGACGGGAGGGATGCAGATGAACGACGCAGAGTGCTGCAAGCGCGTCGCGTTGCGGTCGGGGCGGAATATCTGGATGGTCTTGTCGCCGGGGCCGCGGAAGGCCTTGAGGCCCTCGTAGGCTTGTACTCCGTAGTTGATGGCGGGCGCCATGCCGTGGATCCTGATATAAGGGTCCTCGACCCATTTTAGCGGCGACCACTCGCCGGTCTGAACCGAGTAGTGGGATTCGATATGGCCATTGACTGTGCGTAGGAGTGGAAGACGAGGTCAGCAAACAAAGCTTGCGGCAGCTCCAGAGGGAGACAAGACAAAAGGGCGTCAGGCTTCGGCGCTTACCCTCGCGTATTTTGAAGCCGATATTGGACCAATCTATCGTTGAGACTGGCTCGGGCGGGAAGGAGGACGCCATCGTATCTGCTCAAAATTTCAATGGCTGATGCTTCTTTGCAGCCACGAGCAAATGGTAAGTAGTAAGAGAGGTCAACAGATGACGTAGTAAGTGGCAGTAATTTTATGTTGAGATCTGGAACACAATGGCCCTGAATAAATAAATAAATGTAAACAAAGTAGATCCGGGGGTGACTGTGTCTGCCCTATTTCGGCTTCAGCAAGTCATCGCACCCTCAGTTCATCCAATGATGGTCTGCCGATTCAACTCCGTTCGTAACCACAACAAAAATGTTTCGCCGACATCGCAATGGCGGGGTTGAGAGGTGCCTGCCAAGACCAAGGGTCTCTCCAGCTGATGGCTTCCGTTATTGGGCAAGGACGACTGTGGGTCATGCGACAGGGGTACAGTAAGCAGCAACATTCAGCTCGTTTTGGTCAATCCGCCCACGTATTTGGGTACGGATCATCTGCCTCCCCTTGACATGGTGAGCCACCTATTCAAGATGCGTCAACAATCGCATTTGGCAAGATGCGCCCTTTCGCTTGGCGCAACTCCCACTGGCCCAAACCTCAATCTTAACAAGGCCTTTTTCAAGGGTGTCAGACATGTCAAAGATATCCAAGGGCGCTCGGCCTGTCAAAAATTTTCAAGGGCGTGCGTGAGGCACGTCAAAGATAAGCAACATACGGGAGGAGCTTAACATAAACCAACCAGCCATGGCGACTGACTACTTACTAAGTCTGGGTCTAGAGTAGACTAGGCTCTTTGCGATGAATTCATTTTGTCCTGCCTGAGATTGGTTTGTTCGCAACCTTTCGGCCTCGACTGGTCTTTAATTGCTCAAGTGCGCGCCACAAGGTGGCAGTGATCAAAATGCATTCAAGGACGGTTGCACTTCACATCTCTAATAAGATCAAAGTCGACCACCGATCCAGTTGCTGACGTCTGGCCAATGATTGGCAAGAGATATGCGATCCGCGGGCGGGTTACTGTATTTGCGATACCGTTGCTGACGGTTCAAAGTGACAATGCTGCCTCTTAGTGTCTCGGAGGGCTTCAGCTTTCGTCAATAATATTAATCGCCTTTGCCTTGGCAAGGTGGCAACGTCTGGATCACTACATGATCTCAATCTCAGTTCACAAAAAACAAACTGCATCCTGTTTCTTTACAAGCCATTCCTGATTTCGTTGAAACAAGACGGCGCTACACCAACCCAATAAAGCAGATGTTGAGAAATTCAATTCTGGTTTGCCTATGGCAAGCAGCGAATTTCTATTGCTGCGTTGCTACCATCAATTTGCCTCGAAAAGAAGGATCGGCACAAGCCTTCGCATCTTCGGCCGACGGGAAACTCAAGTTCACAAAGATTGATGCACCGGTGCTTGGTCCCGGAAACCCAGGCTCCGGAGCGACATGGAACCTCACCATGGACGACGGTACCACGGGTGCCAAGCAGACAATCACGGGCTTTGGTGGCTCTGTTACTGATGCAACTGTCGCTGCTTACAACATGCTACCCGACGACAAGAAAGCCGAGCTACTCCGAAAATTGATGACAGGAGACGGTGCCAACTTTAGCCTCATCCGCCATTCAATAGGATCTTCGGATCTCTCGCCGGCCCCTGAGTACACCTATGCTGACAATAACGGCCAAGAAGATCTCGAGCTGCGAAGCTTTCAGCTCGGAAAAAGTGGAACGGCCATGGTATCCATGCTCAAGGAGATGAAGGCTTTGCAGCCATCAATGATCCTTATTGGAACTTCGTGGGCACCGCCGGCATGGATGCAGCTAGATCGGAAACTGGTCGGGACGACCGAGAAGAACAACCTTGACCACAAATACGAGGCCCAGTTTGGTCAATTGTTTGTCAAATACTTGCAAGCATACAAAAACGGTGGCGTGGATGTCGATGCCATTACAATCCAAAACGAACCCCTCAACAGCAATGCCGGCATGCCCAGTCTTTATGTCTTTCCCGAAGAATCTGGAAAGCTGATCAAGGACCAGGTCGGCCCCGCAATCCGCAAGGGCGGCTTCAACACTCAGGTGTGGGCATATGACCACAACACCGACAGGCCAGACTACCCCCAGACGGTACTCGACATTGCCCGCGAGTTTGTCCCTGCTGTTGCGTGGCACTGCTACGCGCCCGGCGAGAACTGGTCTGCACTTACAACCTTTCACAAGCGCAACCCCTCCGTCAAGCAATTTCAGACCGAGTGCTGGACGTCTGCGAAGCAAACAAAATGGAACCAGGCCTCCTGGTTCACCATGGGCCCGCTGCAGAACTGGGCATCAGGCTCCATGGCGTGGACGCTTGGCACAGACAACCAGGACGGCCCTCACCTGCCCTTTGAAGGATCTTGCGGAACTTGCACGGGCTTGTTCACAGTAGACAAGAACTCGAAAACCTACAGCCTCAGAACGGACTACTACATGATTGGGCAATACAGCCGATATATTCCAAGGAATGCCGTGGTACATGTCGTTACAGGCAGCTACAGCTGGCCTGATGACACTGGGGTGGAGAGCGTGGCGACCGTCAACCCGGACGGCACTCGAACAGTGGTGATCGAGAACAAGCTGAAGAACGACGTTCATATCACGCTCAAAACTGCGAAAAGCAGTCAGGTCTGGAGTGGAAAAGTTTCGGCGAAAAGTGTTACAACCTGGCTCCTGCCCCCAGCATAGGAGCTAGCGGCGGAGGACAAAGGCTCTGTGCTCGGCGTTCGCTTTATTAATTTGCTTTTTTCTATGTTCACAATAATCTTTGTTCTTTGAATCGTGCATCCAAGCTCTCTTCTTCGTCCTCTGCTTTTTCTCGAATGTATTGATTGGTATTTTTGCGGTGTCTAGCGCTTTCAAAACAATGAGCGCTGAAGTCAGCCTCACCTTTCATCTTTCTTCCCGGGGCATTTGGGGGATGGTGGTCTCTTGCTTAGCGCAGGAGCTGCGACTGCTTCAAGGCCAATTGCGTCCATGGACAGATGGAAGGGGCATTCTGCAAATATTACGCACAAGGTCGATTGCGGAAAAAAAAAAAACTAAAAGAAAACTAACAATGCTGCTCCGCTGCTTTACCTTTGTCCTTCTGCAATAACAAAAACGAGATCCGAACAGCGTATCTTCCCGCTTTCGCTAGCAAAACTACCATCACCTAACAGAACCTTGCGCGCCCCATCATCGTAAGTTAAAACACTGCCTTGTCATGCCTCGAGATGCTGACATGAAGCTAGCATCTTTAGACCTGCTTGGTTCACCGTTATTGTTCCGTCTCGGCAATGCTGAAGCTTGCCTCTGTCTCTCCCTATAATCGGCAATTACTGTTTCACTACCCAGTATCATTACAAGGCCCCAAATATGCTTCCAAGCTCACTTACTAGCATCTACCGACAGTATAAATACGATACGGATGTGGTAGCTACTTGGCTGGCCACGACAGCCAGGAATCTGGGGTATGACACGTCGAAGTTGGCCCTTTCCAGACAACCAAGTTCGGGCGCCCAAGACACGACATAGGACGATCTTTTGGCTGACAAGCCGTCTCAAACCCGTAACGAGCCCCTTAAAGCCGGTACTCCTTCTGCACGGGGTCGAAGGCGATTCGTCCTCGCCATTCGCGACTTTTTGCCTCTGGCCAGGTACATAGCGGGCCAATCGAGGCGCGTTAGCTTTCCATCATCGTTTGCCACGGCCATCGACCGTGCCGTGCATGCGCGGTCGGGCTTCCAGACTCTGCTCAGCAAAAATGGTCACATTACTGACGAGGCTGCCGATTCACGTCATTCCCATTTTGCCGACATCCTCGACGCTGTGCGCGAGTTACTGCGACCGTTGATTTCGCCCTCCGTACATGTCATGACTGGCCCTTGCCGCAGTCTAAGCAGCAAGAAACTATGCTACTCTAATTCTTTCACACCCCTCACCGTTTACGACACCCCGGACGTTGATGAAACGGCCGACGGCAACATAGTAGCTCAGCCAGTATACGAGGCGGAGCGTCAGGACACTTTTGAAGACGCATGCTGGGCATTTTCCATTCTTTTGCATGACTTTATCGCACTAAGGATGCAAGTAAAAAATCTGTGGGAGAGGTATGCTCGCGGCGAGTTGCACCTGGGCAGCGTGGCGATCGCGACGAATGTAGCGATCCAGATTGCTCGGAGCTTGGAGGAGGACGTCGAGCATTTATTCGCTGCTCATGGTGGCGTCCATGTAATTCAGAAGCAGTGGTATGAGATTCTATGCGACGAAGCCGGTCGTGATCCGAGGCCGGAGCCGGGCGAGGTGCTCAACTGGGAGGCATACCACCTTGCAGATCATTGCTTCATCCCGGCGAATTTGATTGTTGCAGCATTCTCTGACGCTTATGCTCTGGGAAAGATGCATAATTATAATGGAGACCATGGCTGGTATGACGAACTCGTGGCGGCAGCAGCAAATGATTCCAAAACACAGTTCATGCAAGGTAAAGCGGCTCTTTCAGAGATACTGATGGAGACCAAGCTCGTATTTCAGGTCCTGTCCGAGAAGGAAACGGTCCATTGCCGAGACGAATTCAGCCTGGCAATTTTGGCAATGTTGGATTGCACTCGACCAAGCGTCCCACTGTCACTGAGCCTTGCTGCGACTATGTACCTTGATAGTCTCGTCATGCTCAAGGGACAGCTTGATCGTCCATAGAAGGAGATGACGGATCTTGACCAGATGATCTTGCAGACCATTGATGCTACGGTGGAGTTTCGTGGAGAAATGCGCATCCACAGCTGGCTAGCGGAAGACGAGATTGTTCTTCAACGCCTTGCCGCTCTGTGCCATATCTGGAGAAGCGACCCGACGGCGAGGTTCAAGAGAAAGCATCGCATCCGCATGAGACCAAACGTGTTTCTCAAACGCCACCATCTCTTCTGTGGCACTTGGCTCAATTCACAACTTGCGGATTTTCATTTTGTCGGAGTGGCCTACGCCAGCGCTTGGGGGTCGCTAGCTTACATGGCACAATTGGTGCATGCGCTCGAAGCGGAAGGTCTGCTGCCCGCCGACAAGCGCTGGGAAGATCTAGACGCGGCGAGACACTTACAACCTCGCAGCTCGTTCTTTGTGGGCAGTCCTCCGAGAGACGTCGAGGCGCACTTTCGCAACCACGCCCTCATGATGGGCTGCTCGCTCACCAACTTTGCACGCAACAGGCGGGCCAAGAAGACGGATCTCCGCAGCAAAGGCTCGCCGCGGGGTCTGAGGATCGGGGCGCCAATCACGAGGTTCACGGGGGATTTGTTCCGCGGCATCGGCGCTCGCGGTGGTTTGTCGGTCGAGCAGGTGGAGCAGATACTGTCCAAAGGCGCGGACAGGGCCAAGTCGGGGACGGACGGTCAGAGACAGCAGCCGAAAGATGGCGACGGCTCGTGTAAGCCCGCGACTCTGGTTCTGCACCTCGCCATGGCGCTCGAGGCCGAGATACCCGAGGCCACGCTCAACTATTTTACAGTGTACCGGACGACGTGGCAGGCGCTGCGCGATCTCTGGGACGACAATGCCCTGTATTTTGACAAGGTCTTTGGGGAGCTCGAGGTGCTGAGGGACAAGTCGCGCGGTCCATCGCTTGTGACTTTTATTCTGATGGCGGCGACGGGGAGGAACGACTGGGTCGCCCTCGGTCGGGACCTCAAGCTCCCGCTGGAGCTTTCGGCCCAGTCTGTCAGGAAGATGCTGGACAAAGGAGTTGGTGGGCTCGCTACGGCAGAACTGGAAAGGCTGGGAATTAAGATCGATGGGCTGCGAAAAGCCTAAGAGGGTTAGGCAGCCTGAGAAGTTCAGTCGGAAATTTGGGCACATATTATGACAAAAGACCCATTACCTACCTACCTATACTGTGTAAGCTCTAGACTTTATAGTTCTGACCTTTTTTTTTTCCCTTTCTTTAGGTCGTCTTGAGAACCCCTAGCTCCCGCAATAGAATATCCGCTCCCTTCTCTCCTATGCCAAGAGCCGTCATGTTTGTGTTCCCACCAATGTTTTCGGGGACGATGCTCAAGTCGATTACCTTGAGGCCCTTGACGCCGTAAACGTTCAGGCTGCTATCGACGGCACCCTTTGGTCCAGCCTGCGCATCACCATGCCTCGGACCCATCCTCACAGTACCAAGGCTGTGCCACGTCGTCTGGACGGCGTTCCTGACGTAGGCCTCGAGAGCCGCGTCGTCCTCGGCGGAGTACACAAGCTCTGGGACCTTTTCGGGCCCGCCATACTTGTCCGCCAGCGAGGGCCCGTCCACGGGCAGCCGCAGCAGGGCGGCGCCGGAACCCTCGGCGAACGGCGGGTGGGCGTAGGCGACCTCGCCGCGGTAGCTGTCGAGGCGGCGGGCGACGTCTCGCAGCTTCTTGTACATCCAGCACGCGGCGGCGACGTCGAAGGCGGGAGAAGAGGATGAGAAAATGCCCGAGTCGAAGGCAGGTTCGTCCGCGGTCGGCGACGGGCCCGTTATGTGCACGCTGCCCCGGCTGTAGGGGTACAGGGTGAAGCCGGGCAGGGCTATGTTTTGGCAGTCTGGCTCGTCGCTGGGGCCGGGGAATCTGTTGTTGGGGAGACGGGGAAAGAGGGAAAAAAAAGGGGAGAGTGAGTTAGCGGGTCCGACTTTTTGCAGGGTGGCGCAAGGGAGAGAAGAGGATTCGATTCGGGGAAAAAGAGAAAAAAAAAAAAAAAAAAAAAAAAAAAAAAAAAAAACTCACCCCAAGGCCATGGAAATCTGCGCCAGACACCTCCCAGGCCTGTCGGCAAAGTCCCTCCGCCACGCCTCCTGGAACTCGGGACCCAGCGCCTCGACCTCCTTGGCCGTCGGGCGCAGCTTCGTCGCCGCGTCGATGAAGTTGGACCCACGCCTGCCGTCCTCGGCCAGCTCCTCGGCCAAGGCGGGCACGTCCTCGAGCGCCCCCAGCAGGGCGGCGTTGCCGAGCGTCTCGGGCGCGCAGGCGGACCGGAACGGCACCATCAGCATGTGGTGGTCCTGCAGGTTCTCGCCGACGGCCGGCAGGTCGACCTTGAGCGGGACGCCGGCGCGCTCCAGCACGGCCGCGGCGCCGATGCCGGACCGCTCGAGGATGGAGGGCGTGCAGAGCGCGCCGGCGCTGAGCACGACGGTGTTGAGGCGGCTCTTGACGGTGTACGACTCGGACTGCTGCTGCTGCTGCTGCTGCTGCTGCTGCTGCTGCTGCGGCTGGAAGAGCGGGTTCGGGACCAGCTCGATCCCGCAGGCCCTGTCGTCGTCGTCGATAAGCACGCGCGACACCTTGTGCTCCACCAGCACGTGCAGGTTCGGGTGCTCCCCGTTGCGCAGCAACGGGTGCAGGTAGCCGTGGGCAGCGTCGGAGCGGTCGCCGGCCGGGCTGACGAAGCGCAGGTGGCGCGACACGGCGTCGACGGTCTCGAGGTCCTGCAGGTCCACCGTCTCGGGGAAGCCGAGCGAGTTGACGGCCCGGATGAAGTCGTTGGTCATGGCCTCGTTGCGGTACGTGCCGTTGCTGATATGGATGGGGCCCGTCGAGCCGTGGACGGCTGCGGGGCCGGTGCCGTGGTATGTTTCGGCCTGGAGAGCAGGAAAATAAAAAATGGTTAGACTAGAGGAAGGGTTTTTTTTTTTTTTTTTTTTTTTTTGGGCTGCAGTATCGGTTCGCTTGCCTTTTTGAGAAACGGTAATATGTCGTCGGGGCCCCAGCCTGGGGTGTTCCAGGATTCAAAGTCGGACCGATGACCTCTGGTGTACCTGTTGTTGCGGCCAAGATTCGAAATGTCAGCAGCGGCAGACACTGAATTTTTTTTTTTTTTCTTTCCATGCAACGCCCCAAATCCGATTGTTGCAAAGCTCGCAAACGCACATCAGAAAGTTGATGCTCGACCCGCCGCCCAGCACGCCTCCCGTCGGCACCACCAGCTCGCGCCCTCCTAGCCCTTCCGACTTGCCAGCGCGGAAGAACAGGGCCGTCTTGGCGTTGGGATCCAGATTCTTGATAAAGGCGAAAGGGTTGATGATGAGCGGGTCCTTGTAGTTGTCGCGGCCGCCCTCGACCACCAGAACGTGCAGGTTCGGGGCGGCGGCGGCTAGTCGACCGGCTACGACGCAGCCAGCAGTGCCGCCTGTTTTGTCATTGATGTTTGTTAGCTGTGACTGTACGTACTAGTCTAGTCTAGTTGGAGAAGAAAGAAAAAAAAAAAAAAAAAGAAAAAAAAAGAAGGGTGCTTCTTTGTCATGGGAGTCGTCGTACCGCCGACGATGATAACATCCACCTCCTTGATATCATCTGTGAATTTATTACTGAGGCCCATGGTTGTGACTTTTTTTGATATCCGAAGCGAGGGGGTGGGAATCTTTTAGTCGAGGCTAAACTGACTGCGCTTAGGGTGAGGACGACGTGGTTGCAAACAACTTTGCTGCCACGACGGCTGGTTTATATACTTGCTCAATTGAACCTGCCCAGCGAGGGCGTCTTATCATTGAGAAATCGGCCGCGACCCATGCCGGCAGGCAGCAGGAAGATCACCAACCCCGGGCATGCCTCGGCCTCACCCCCCTCCCCCCCCTCCATTCTGTCTCCCCCCGCAGTGTGATGGATCTGAAGATCAAGTCGAAGCTGAGCCGGAGAAGAAAAAAAATCGTGGCTTGGCGGAACAAGCCTACTGCGTCGCACGGCTGCGCTGTACACACCCCGCGGCTGGGCGCAACAGGGTATATTGACATTCCTAGCGTGGTTTACGGGTATTCCCAGTAGGGAGTCGAGCCGTGGTCATTTTGGCGACGTGGGTCTCGGAATCCCACGGAATTCGATCAAGATTCCCACAAGCCCGTAGGGGTAATTTACTGGATAGAGATTTGAAGTATTTATCACCACACCCCAGTCTTGGGCGCTATCATGTAAGATCGCTTAATCTGACTGTGTTTTGATATGGTTTGGCAAATGTCTCCCAAGACCCCGCACGTCAGCCACAGCACGATCAATCGAAAGCTGAACCTGAACACTACACCTGTTTGTATCAGCCAGTAGTATTTTTTTTTTTTTTTTTTTTTTTTTTTTTTTTTTTTTTTTCATGGATGAAAGTCGTGAATCTATGTCAAAGGGGAAAAGACGAAAAGACCGTATTTAATAGTACTAAGCAAATTCCAACAGCGATCCCACCATCCATCGAGTGCCAAGCGTCACAAGGAGATTCCAGCACGCAACTCAGCCCTTGACCATCTCAAACCCATCCATCCGATCCAAAGCCTCCCGAATCTCCCGCTTATACGCCGGGATCCCACCCGCCCAGCAGACAGGCTCGTAGATCTTGCCGGGGATGCTTCCGCCCATGTACGTAGACCGCGTGGTCGGGAAGAGGGCGCGGTCGTTGAGCTCGACGATCTTCTTCTTGTAGGCGTCTGCGGCCTCGGGCTTTGGGTTCACGTACCTGATGCCGCCCCTCGACATCTTGTCCATCATGTCGGCGATCCAGCGGCCCTGCACCTCGACCGTCGACGGTCCGTTGCTGAGCAGCGTCGGGCCCCAGGCCTGCACGATCTGCACGCCCGAGGCGCCGGTGCCGATCACGGCGCACCGCTCGCTCTCCACGGCTACCGGCTGCTCGGGCCAGAAGGACGAGTGGTGCAGCTCGCCTTGTAACTCGTCCATGCCCGGCCAGTCGGGGGTGTAGCGGCGGGCGGCCTTTGGTTTTTTTTTTTTCTTCGGAGCGGGGTTGGGGAGTGTACGGGTTAGAGGTGAGGGAATAAAAGGGGGAGGATGTTCAGACGTCTGGCAAAAAAAAAAGAAAAAAAGAAAAAAAAAGGAGAGGGACGTCTCACTTACAAAGCCGGTGCCGAGAACGAGGTTTTTGGCCTTGGAGATCCTCCCATTCTCGGTTCGGATGGTTCATTTACCCTCCTGCGTGTTGAACTTGCCGCCCACGACGACCGTGTTGAACGAGCAGTCCTTTTTGACGCCGAGGACCTTGTCCACATGGTCAAAGTACGCCCGGAGGTCCTTGTAAGTTGGGTAGTTGCTACTCCAGCTCCAGGTCTTCCAGACCTCTGGCCACGAGAACTCGTACTCGGGAACCTCCAAGTCGACCCCGGCTCCGGGGTAGCAGTTCCAGCGCCAAGTGCCGCCTAGGTCGTTACCCACCTCGAAGACGACGACCTTGTAGCCTCGGTCACGGAGCGTCTTGAGCATGAAGATGCCCGCTAGAGCATCGAGGAACAGCCAGCCGTATTAGTGACCAGTCCATAGAGTGGTGTGGTCTTGAGTTCATCCAGCAGACGGAAATATAACGGAATTACCAAACCCGGCGCCGACGACAATGGAGTCGATATCGAGATCATCAGCATACGGACCGTTTTCTCAGAGTGCCTGACGGAGTAGTCGGTCAAATCCGTATTGAACTTCTTTGCCATTCCCTGGTCTTCCATGACGGAAAGAGAAGCCAGTGATGGATGGGAGTGAGATGTGAACAAAGTTAGAAACAAGCAGTTTCCTAGTGTTTGAGTCTTGATTTTAGATGCTCAAGTCTCGTCTGATTCACATCCTTTTTTTTTTTTTTTAAAAAAAAAAAAATCATTCTTGGCTGCCCTTGTATCGTTATATCACATTCGGATATTTATCCCCTCATCTACCCTCCCAGCATCTTCCATACTTCCGAGTATCAAGATCCGCAACAAAATGGCCAAGAAATCCTGCGGTGTGGTTTCCGCACTATCCGCCAGCAGGAAAATAGATTAACTTATTCTGCTTGATCAGTGGCCGTCGAGAGTATGTTAGCTGTCACGGAGAAGTATGCAAAATGCATGTCTTGATATCGTAAGGATGCATGGGTGTGGAGTAGGCTTCCATGTCATGAACCTTTGCTACTGCTCCCTTATACCGCAATATGCTCATCTTGCTCCACGCCTCCAGATCGGTGGTGCCATGCCAAGCCGCTTAGGATGTATATTATAGCATGGGAACCATTGTTTGCCAGTAAATGATTAGTGTTTGAGTATAAAGTAACCACATAGCCAAGCTCATAATGCATTAGTAATTGCGGCTGGAAACCCGCAACCCCATGACTCTTTTCGGTACTTGTATTATGTTTTCAAGTACAAAAGCCTTTTTTTCAGTATTTGGGGAAAGCATTTCTTGGGACACATGGTACTTTGTGGAAATCTTGGTTGCATTCATTGTCCGGACACTCGGAATCCGCTGCCGTGTGGATGTTACATCACTGTGCGGATCACCTCCCCCCGCGCAATGTTGGCAGCTGGCTGGCTAGCGCAAACTATTCGATCGAGAAAGAGGGGTAATGATATATACTTTTTCGACTGCATCAAACTTGGACGAGGGTACAAAAGTTCAAGGGGTTAAAATGGGGAAAAAAAGAAAGTTGAGTATTCATCCAATCTCGACAGCGGAAAAGACCCCAAAGCTACGCCACACCAAAAGGAAAAAAGCAATTTCATCTCGCACCGCTCGGGTTGAGTAGATTAACACCCAAAAAAAAGAAGAAAAAAAAACACTTTATATATTCCTCATCCGACATCGACCCGCTTCCTCAGAAGCAATGCCCTTCAGCGCCGAAGCAGTCTCCTCGCTCAAGTCCATGGTCGATGCGGCCTGTGCCGACCCTACAACCGACATCCCCGGCGCCGCCGTGGTGATAGTCGACCGGGCCGGCGAGGAGCTCCTTGCGCACGCCGCAGGCGTCAGGGGCCTGTCGGGCGACGGCAGGAGGGAGCCCATGACGCTCGACACGGTCTTCTGGATCGCGTCGTGCACCAAGCTGCTGGCCGGCGTCGCGTGCATGCAGCTCGTCGAGCGTGGCGTCTTGCGCCTCGACGACGGCGACCAGATCGAGGAGCTGTGTCCCGAGCTGGCGCGCCTCAAGGTGCTGGGCGAGAACGGGGTCCTGGTCGACAAGACCAGCAAGATCTCGTTGAGGATGCTCCTGAGCCACACGGCCGGGTTCGGCTATACGTTCTTCAACGAGCGGCTGCGGGACTGGTCGCTGCCGACGGGCGTGGATGAGTTTTCCGGCAGGGTGGAGGACGTCACCACGCCGTTGCTGTTCCAGCCCGGGGAGGGGTGGGAGTATGGTGTAAGTTGGGCGAACTGGTCTTGTCATTGGTTTGGCACCTCGGCCCTAGCTGCTACGGGGTTTGAACTGAGGTTTGCACTGACACGAGCAAAACACAAAACCCTCCCCCACAGGTTGGCATCGATTGGGCTGGGATTGCCCTTGAACGTGTCACCGGTCTGAAATTGAACGAGTTCCTGCAGCAGAACGTCTTTCAGCCACTGGGCATCAAGGACATGTCCATGGTGCCCGGGGAGGACATGCGGTCGAGATTGGCCTACATGCACCATCGCGAGGGGGACGGCAAGCTGAGGCCGCGTGACCACCCGCTGCGTGCACCGCTGGTCATTGACGTGGACAACAAAATCGAAGTTGCAAAGCTGCACAACAGCGGAGGCGCCGGCATGTTTGCCACAGCGCAAGAGTACTGCAGTACGTTTCTCGCCCATTCCTACAACTGGACAAAATTTCACGACGAGAGCCTTACTCGAGAGATAATAATTGATAAAAGCAACACTAACACAAAAAAAAAAAAACCCCCCTCGCGCTCAACAGAGGTCCTCGCCGCCATCCTAAACGACGGCCAGAGCCCGACCACGGGCGCACGAATCCTCCGCCCCGAGACCATAGCCGAGATGTTCAGGAACCAAATCCCCCAGTGGCCCGATTTCGGTCGGCAGGGAATGGCGGCCGCCAAGCCGGACCTGACGAACCCGATCGCGGAGGTGTACCCGGTCGAGGGCGGGGCGCCGCAGGGCTGGGGGCTGACGTTCCTGCAGCCGCGCGGAGCAGACGCCGGCACCGTCTGCTGGGCGGGGCTACCGAACCTGTGGTGGTGGCTGAACCGCGAAAAGGGGATCGCAGGCCTCGTGGCGACGCAGATCCTGCCGTTTGTCGACCCCAAAGTCATGGGGCTGTGGTTCGGGGTCCAGGCTGCGTCATATGCTGCTTTGGGCTGAGATGGGGGGGAAGAAGATGATGTCGATATAGGGGGGTGGCCTTTTTTTTTTTTTTTTTATTGGCAAAAGGTGGTCATTGTCCTCTTTACTGGAGGATCTGGTGACTCTTCTTTTTCTTGCAGTCCGATATGCGATTTTACTCCCAAGTCTGTGGTTTCTGTTGGGGCTAGATTTTGAGGTGCTTCTCGGTGTTGGCTTGAAACCAGAGCCGTCCACCGTCGAGATGAGGCCATGAAAAATCCGGATCAAAGGCTCCCAAGGTAAGCAGCGCATTTGACATATGGCTGTGATCAAACAAACATGGACATCAGCACTGCCTGTAACACTGTGTGCATCCTTTTGATGTTCACTTCGCGGGGAACCCCTGGCTTTGAACGGGCGAGATCTGGTAGACAAACGCGGGGGGGAGTTTAAGAGCTAAGGAAAAAGCGGGGGAAAAAAGAGAAAGAGAGAGCTTGTTTCGGTGCGTTGCTGCATGTTGAGAGAGTCAGGAAAGTTCGGACTAAAAACGGTCTCGTCCTTGCGGGTGTGATGCCAGCCCTAGGTGTAGCGGCTGCAGTCAGTGCAATGATGCTTTTTTTTTTCATTTCTTTTCTTTTTCGTTTCTACTTCTTTCTGTTCTCCTGTTTTCAAAAGCACGTCTTTTTAATCCCGTTGCTTCATGCTTCTGTCATGGTTCGCCGCATAGTCGTGTGACAACTTGACAGTTGTTTTATTTCACCCCAGACTAAGAAAACATACTTCTGCCACTTCTGCATTGCTTACTTGGTGCAGCATCAAAGCTTTTTTTTTTTTTTTTTTCCTTCGCTGACCAAAGCTGCATCATTGTTGCTGTTTCTTCCCATCCCTATGCAATGCCTAGGCAACATTATTCTTGCGACCAGTGTCGACGGTCCAAAAGGGCATGCGATGCTCCCCAGCTAGAGGTTCCCGCACAGTTGAACGGGGAGCATGCTGCCTCGATATTGAGTGGGAATCTCCAAGGTGCGATGGGATTTCCGTTTACTCCTTACGGACTGAAGCTAACTTGGCCGTTGTTTTCGTTGGCTTGCGACACAAACAGCGCCAGAGACCAAGCAATGCTCGTACTGCCGGAGGACGGGCAAGACGTGCACCATGAACTGGGCCTGGCAGCAGATCCAAGTGTCGTTGGCGCTGCAGGCCGCTTCCCGCCAGCACCTGACGCCGACGAAATCGCAGAAGCGTGGGTTCGCCGATGACGTGGACGCTCGCGGCTATGGTATAAGCACGACGACAGGAATCCCCGACGTCGGCATCGGAGAGGTCTCGATGCTCCCGGATGCAGATCTCGGCAGCGTCATGTCGGCCCCAATGTCGGATGATCTGTTCGATCTGCAGTCCCTCCACGCAGACGCGAGCTTTCCTTTTCCGCCACAGCCGATCCCGTCTCTGGAAGGGGGCATGCCGTTCGACTTGTCGGATCCATTTGCCCCGGCGTTCCCGACCACAGCGACAACGTACCAGCACCCAGGATCTGATCACTTGGAATATAATCCACAGGTGGACAGCGCACCTGGGTTCAATCTTAGCCCTTCGCTGTCGTGTTCCTCATCATTCTCCCCACACCAGCCATCAGCCCGGTCATCCAGCTTCGCCAGCTTCACCAGCTCCGGCGGCAGCAGCAGCGGCGGCAGCAGCAGCAGCAGCAGCAGCGATCTGCAACGTAGCAACAAGCGCCGCCGCCGCCGCTACACGCCCGAAGAAACCACTTCCACCACCACATCGTCCTCCCCCTCGTCGATGGCTCTGTGCTCCACCTCGCCCATCTCCCGCTTCTCCATCGACCAGCGGATGATGGCCTCGGCGACGACGGCCTCCATCTCCTCGGGCCTGCTGCAGATCTACCACGACGTGCTGGAGCACAACCTCTCGTGCTGGCTGACCGAGGGCACCTGCCCCTACAAGGGCGTCTCCCGCCGCGAGGACGCCCTGCGGCTGGCCGAGTGGGGGCCCAACTGGTCCAACCGCGTCCTGCAGCGCACCGTCAAGCTCGACCGCGCCGCGAGGGAGGTGGGGCTGGTCAGGACCACCAAGGCCCAGGACCGGGCGGCCAGCAGGGCGCTGCACTCTGCCATCATGGCCTTTGCGACGCAGTGGGCGCAGGGCAGTCGGCGGCAGCGCCGGCGGTACAGGTCGAGGTTGTCGTCGTCGTCGTCGTCGTCGTCGTCATCGTCGCCGGATTCGTTTGCTGGTGCGTCTTCTTCGTCGTCGTCCCCGTCTTCGTCTTGCTACTCCGACGGGGACGACATTGAGCGCCAAATGACCGAGGAGTTTGACAGGAGCATCCAGCGGCACTTTTGGGCGCAGGCGAGGGCGGCGCTGGACGACGTCGCGCACCTCGAGTCGTACAAGGTTGCGTGTGCGGAGCTGGTGTTTGGGCTCGCGCAGAGGCCCTGGGGAGAGGAAGACGATGACGATGAAGACGAGGATCGGGGCGCCGGGTTCGGTGTTGGGTCTGAGTGGGATCTTGGATCTGGGTCTGGAGCTGGTGGTGGTGGTGGGCGGCAGGCTGATCCTTTTGATACGACGTCTCTCATGACCGAGATCGATAGGGTTCTGGAAAAGGATGGGCCGCCGGTTTACATAGAGCGGGCCATGCGGCGGGTGCAAGCTCTCAAGCGACGCTTCGAGGCGTCATCCAAGGGGTGGGCAGGTTCACAATCACCACAACATCAGCAGCAGCAGCAGCAGCAGCAGCATCATCATCATCACAATCATCATCACAATCATCATCATCATCATCATCATTATGCACAGTACGGCAGCGGCGCGTTCAACCAGCAAAGACTCGAGCAAGAAGACGAAAAAACAATCGGGCTCCTCTACTGGCTCGCCGTCATGTTCGACACCGTCTCCTCAGGCATGAACGAGCGCCCACTGTCGGTGACGGACGAGGACAGCCAACACGACCGCGTCGCGGAGCAGCGCGACAAGAACAAGGACGACGGGCCCGACGGCACGTCGTCGCGCGGCTGGAAAGTGGAGCTCTTTATCGACGACGACGTGGCCCGGCCGAGGATGCGAACGACATGGCCGTGCAGCTACCAGGACGCAGCCGAGGCGGTCACGCGCTCGGCCCCCGCCAAGGTGCTCCTGTACCGGCACCTGGCGCACCTGCAGACGGTGCTGCTGCAGCAGACGTCGGCGGGACCCGAGAAGGTCGAGGCGGCCATCGCGCGGGCGGCCGGGCTGCACCGGTACTGGAACGTGACGCACGGGGCCTTCTTCCGCGACCTGGTGCGGCACTACCGCGACGTGCCGGCGCGCATCCGCAGCTGGTTCGTCTGCATCTCGGCGCACTGGCACCTGGCCGTGCTGATGCTGGCGGACCTGGTCGAGTTTGCCGACGCGCGCGGGCGGGGGCTGGCGGTCGAGGCGGACGCGCGCCGCGGCGCCGGCATGGTGGCCAACATGCGGGCCGGGAGCGCGGCTGAGCTGGCGGACCTGGCGAGGGTGTCGACGCCGGCCGCCTTGGACGCCGGGCCGGGGTCGTTTGAGGCCGCCCCCGAGATGCCGGGGCTGCATCACGCCGTCAACGAGGGCACCATCATGACGGAGCCGTGGACCGTCATCCTGATACGGGCCTTCTCGCGCGCGGCCGTGCTGATGATGACGCGCGACGCCGGGTCCCGTAGGCAGTACGGCCTCGGGCCGGCCGGAGACGGCGCCGGCAGGAGCGGGGTGGAGCACTGCATCCGGGCGCTGTTTTACCTGGGGAGGAAGTCGGACATGGCCATGAAGGTGGCCGACGTGCTAGAGGATGCGTTGGTGAGGACGCGAGGGGATTGATTGATTGACCAGGGCGTTGTTTGTGTTTTGTGTTTGTGGGTATTGTACATGTTAAAAAGAAAAAGAAGGAAAAAAAAACTGTGGTTTTCTTTTGGAGGTTACTACTACACACATCCGGCGACTTGGTTTGTATGGCGTTGGATAAGGGCGAACCTGGTTTGATTGCGACATTATTTCCAAACTTGGATTGTGTTGTTTCTCCATGCTACAAGTGGAGGAGAATGCGGTAGATGGGATGAAGTTTTGCAGTGGGGATTTGCTAGCAAATGTGATACTATGGCGGTGCCAAGTTGAAATCTATATTTACTATACTGTAATGGTCATTTGTTCAATTCCGTTTGGATTCCGTGGACTGTCGGTTTGATTTTCCAGGCTGTTTTATTTTGTAAAATCAGTGTTGCTAACCTAACATATGTGTGTGTGAATGTAAGTGCCAGTACTTAATTGCTTGCTTTTCTTCTGGCTCTTTTCTTCTGAACGGTTTAGTGCCACTTCTGCAGCAAGAAGAAGAAAAAAAGCCCCCCAAAACTGCCGCTAACCGCGCGACAAGATCCAGATCCCCCCCCCCCCCCACTAACCCAGGTGCAGGGATGATGGTCCTTGTCATTCCCGCATTCCTGTCTCAACGGCTCCAGACGTGGTCACATAATTGGCTGTTTGGCTTGCCAATTAGTTTCAGGCCTCTGGTAAAGTCTTGGCAGAACTCATCAGTTACGAATGCCGCTTAAAATTTCACATTTCCAAAAGAAAATTCACAGGCCTGGAACACGTAATTTACNGTCCAGCAAAGAGAAAAAAAAAAAGAAAAAAAGAAAAGTGTGGATCCCTACAGGGCTGACGCGCCAGCTCTCGCCTCAGCTGAAACAAATGGCATCCGCAGAATCGAACCATTTCTAGTCCTTTTTTCCTCCCTTTGTCCATGCCTGAAGCAATGCAACGGCGCATCCCGCCATGCGATAACGAGGATCCAATGATGCGATTGCTCCTCCGAAAACACCCTCCCACATAGTCTCCGGGTTTCGTCTCGCCACGTGCTTGGTACCTTTCTCTCTTTAATGGTAGATACACTAACACGGTACGACCAACTGGATCTCAAAAGGGGGGGCTCATCACTTCATCTTGGCTTAGCCACATCCCGGCCTTGTCACAAACCCCTGGATACTGTAAACAGGTAGCGATGGGGACGGGAAGGGGGGGAGGGGGGGAAAAAGGGCGGATTTCATCGTGTTGCTTTGATTTGGCCCGCTCGGCTCATAAGAGATTCTGTTATAATATTCCGGCGCTGTCCGTTTCGAGATCTTCTTTGTTCGATGTGGATTCTTCTTTTGAGGTTTTGGCAGTTCCGAGTATACGTCGAACATCGTCTAGATCATCTCAACCTTCATCTCTTTCCATTCTCGACATTCTTTTGCAAACTGCCGGTCAGATAACCAAAATATTAATCTGATTTCTGTTATATATTTTTCATTTCTTTATTTGCTGATATCCAATCGCCGGTCGACCTTGCTCTTGATCAACACCCTTTTCCCCCCGAGTCTTTTCATCTCTCTAGGCCCCTTGGTAGTCATGCCTATCATTCCTGTCATCGACGGCGAGCTCCTCGTCAAGAGGATGGCTGCCGACATGCCCGAGATCGCCCATAGCACCCTGGTAAAAAGGTTAGCAGATATGTACGGCGTCACCAAAAGTATTCTCGGAGAGGATCACACAAAGTTGGACGTCTTTGGCGTTAGTAAGTAGCTGCATCAAGCCTCAACAGTCTTGTTATAATTCTTCCTTATCCAATGTTCAAGGCTAACATGACGTGTTTCTTCGTCCACAAAAGTCCTCGGTATAATATTTTTGATGGGTTTGCTTTACTACTGGGGTATCAAGAAGGATGGTGCGTGGAAATAATGGATGTATACGGTCATTTGTTCCTCTGGAGGGACGAAGCTTCGCTCGAGTCGATCAGACGACCAAAAGCCCAACACCCGCGGGGATACGAACCATCAAAAATCACAACAGAGCCTGTTCAGTAAAGCAGTACCTTCATCTACGAAACCCTGACACCAAGTTTCCATCGAAGAAAAAAAAAACACCTTTTCGGTCAGGACTATCCGCAACATGATCGGCGTTTCAGACTGGAAGCTGGGCCTGCACGCACGGGGTCGGTTGGCTTTTTGGAAAGGGAACGAGTCTGAACGGCTAGAATTCTGGCTTAGCATTGACGGGGGACGGAAACAAGAGCAGAGGTAGATCAAATTGGATAACAGCACAGCACAGCACAGCACAGCACAGCACAGCATCGTATCTTTCCAACAGTCCGGCCGCATGCAATCATGTTCTCAAGTTCGGCTGAATATTTGATGCAGGGATCCAGTGCCCCGGGCCTTCGTTGCTGTCAACTGTCTAGTGGCTGCATGTGGCATTTACCAGAGACTTTGATGTTGGCTTGGTCGGGGCTCGGTTCGTTATGCCGATTGGGTTTGTCCGAGTTGTACCCAATCCCTTTGATCCTTGCATCTTTCTTCCTCCTCGCCAACACTTGGGCATGGAATGGGATCTAATTTGCTGATCTTCGGACCCCGGTGCTGATTTAGCATTTGGATGATTTAATCGTCGTCCGAAAAATGACGACTGTCTTTCCAGAAAGAAGGTAGACTTGAATAAGGCAAGTAACAGTAGCATAGGTAGACATGGCATTTTAGACGAAAAACCCATGTTTGCCCTTGTCCCAAAACCATGCTAGCGAAAGCGACCTCGATAATTGTCACATGGGTAAACCTTGGGGAAGATAGGTAGGCAAAGGTGCTGTGACGTGATAAACACGGGCTTAGATCACAATGAAACCGATTCTTCTGACACCAGTCATGTGGCGCTCTCTTGTTGAACGAACGCAGCGGGACACATGCGCTTCTTGCGGTCAACGTCACAGACATAGATGCTCAGCCTGCTGGATCGACCAACTGACTGGCCAAAAGGTGCAAACTGTGTCAGGACCTGCAACTGGATCGATATTAACTCGGCAATTGGCGGCAAATTCCGTCTTTTACCAAGTATATCTGGAGATTGTTGGCGTACAACTCAGCGCAAAATAAGGAGGGGAAAATAGGAGAAAATAAGAACAATCAGTTTGAAATGTTTCACGTCTCGCCAATAATGTAAACATGATGGGATATCCAACATTGTCGTAATCACAAGGAGTCATGATAGATCATATATTATAGCCTATCGCTTCTAGTAATTCCAACTCGCTATCAGGCACATGTGCATCTCCTGCAAGCTTACTGCCTAAAGACAGTCTCAAACCTGTCAATTATGTACCTGATTCCCTCGGCGCGATAAGTGTCAGGCTCGAGATATCCAAAGCCGGTGGCGTTGACGTCGAAGACGTAGTTCTTGGGCTGCTCGAGCGTGTAGACGGGCCATTCTGCCGGCTTGTCTGTTTGGGAGGCCGAGAGTGTTTCACATTTAGTACTCGCAATGGCATCAACAAAATCATCATTTTATTTTTCTCCATCAAGGGACAGAGGATGTACATACCGATACCAATGTGGTTCGGGTCCAAGTTGACCACGAAGCTGATCCACATCCTCGCCATCATGTGCGACAGGCTCTTGAGCGACTCGGGCATGCCGTCGAACGGGTTCACCGACACGGCGTTGCCGTAGCCCAGACCGCCCGTGTTGTTGAACATGAAGGCGACCTCCTGGAAGTGGGTCGACCCGGCCCAGGCCGGCGTGCCGCTCGTCAGCACGTTGAAGTGGTAGCTGTAGGACGGGACGCCGCGGCGGGCCCACTCCTCGTTGGCGACGCGGCGCGGCCCGTGCATCACCGGGTCTCCGGCGTATGCCGCGCTGCGCTTCCACATGGACCCCAGCAGCGGCTGCAGCTCCGGACCGGGGCGGCCGTCGAGCGTGGCCGGCAGGCCCTGCGCCGGGTCGTCGGGGTACAGGGCCGCGAGGGCGAGGGCGTCGTCGCGCGTGAGCCCCGCGTTGCTGCGCTGCACCATGGCGACGAACTCGTCCTCGGTGTTGATGCCGCGGGCGCCAAAGGACGCGCCCTCGTCGGCGTTTGCCCCGATAAGGTACGGCACGTGCACAAAGCGGCCGGCGCGGAGCGAGGCGGTTCCGAGCTCCATCAGGAAGTCGCCGTCGATGACGGGGCGCGCCGGGCCCGCCAGGACGTCGGTCGAGTTGATCAGGGCGCTGAGCGCGTCGGCGGGGACGGCGCGCAGGCAGTCGA
This sequence comes from Pyricularia pennisetigena, assembly GCF_004337985.1. NCBI lineage: Eukaryota > Fungi > Ascomycota > Sordariomycetes > Magnaporthales > Pyriculariaceae > Pyricularia > Pyricularia pennisetigena. Next base: position 502,152 of record NW_021940922.1, on the reverse strand, counting down.
GCGAGTCGGGCGCGTTGGCGCACCCGGCCTTGCGGACCAGGTTGTCGTAGTAGGGCTGCCACGACTCGGCCGTGTCCATGCGGCCCAGGGCCGAGGGCGCGCCGGACTGCGAGATGGCGGCGCGGAAGAGACCGTCGTCGCGCCCGCCGTACGCCACGAGCTGCGTGCCGACCGAGTTGCCGCCGGCAGACTCGCCAAAGATGGTCACCTTGGTCTTGTCGCCGCCAAAGGCCCCGATGTTCTCCTGGATCCAGTGCAGCGCCAGCCGCTGGTCGCGCATGCCGATGTTGGTCTGCCCGGCGGCCTGCACCTCCCTGCCGAAGATGAAGCCCCAGGCCGACAGCCGGTAGTTGAGCGTGACGGCGACCATGGGCGTGCCCATCTCCACCGACTCTTTGACGAGGAACGAGGTGTTGTACCTGGGATCACTGCCGCCTGTTCAAAAGGTTGCCCCCCCGGGGCCTGTGAGCTAGAGGCGCTTCTCACATCTGGCGTGCGAGGGCATCATCTAAAATATTTACTTACTGCCCATGATGTAACCGCCGCCGTGGATCCAGACGGCGACAGGGAGCTTGGCGTCGGCCGAAACACCCGCGGGACGGACGACGTTGACAGTCAGACAGTCCTCGTTGACATAGTTGCCCAGCACCCACTGGTCCGAGCCATAGCCGATGCAGGCGTAGCCGTACTCAGTCGCGTTCCGCACGCCGTCCCAGGTCGAGTTCAGGGACTGCGGGACGCGAAAGCGGAGGTTACCGACGGGCGGCTGCGCATAGGGCATGCCGAGGAACAGGTCCTGGTCGTAGTATGAATTGTGCACGCCATAGTAGGAGCCGTTGGCGATTTGAACAGTCGGGCCTTGGCTGGCCCGTGGAAGCACGGCCGCCGAGGCGCCAGCGGCCAGCAGCAGTGACTGGATCGTAGATTGGCGCATGGCGGGCAAGGGACTGAGGTCGTTGGACCGTTGAGCGGGAGGCGGGCGGCAGCAAAGAACAAAGGCGTCGTGCCGGGAAACTCTAGAAGGATTTGGGGGAAAAACCTCTGGGGATATTTATGTTGATCCCATCTCTGGGAATCCACAAGCCCCAGCCGTCATGTCATGCATGATATTATCCCAACCCGAGATGCTTGCCGAACATGACGCTCGTTTTCCCACATGCTCGGGCGTTTGTCTCATTTCTGATACGGGGGTTGGACTAGTCTCCGGTTTCCCACATGCACTGACTGGCGACTCTATGATCTGCCGATATGTTTGCTGGCCGTCTAGAGCAATGCCGGCCTACTGGAACCTGGAGACCAACCAAGGTGTGTGTCATTATGGCTGGCTGCTTGTGTTTCGATTGGGCAATTTGCATCTTTGCCCACATGATTTTCCCCATGTTTATGGGGCAAAAGTGGTTTGTGGTTGCGGAGTCTTGTTACATCGCAAATCGAGCTACAAGATTTTCTGCCTTTTCTGGGACCTGTGTTTTCATCCAGGGAAATTATATCTGGTCAAAGTTTTCCTTCGGAATCCGGCTGCCAGGTTGTAAGTTTTTCTAGTGTATTTTTCCTTTGTAAGGAAGCTAGCAGAAAATGCAAAAGGGTTTTTTTTTTCTTTGAAGGACAAACAAAGTTCATCTCCAAAATATAGAGACCTGTTTGGAATGTTCAGATAAATTCAGGTGGCAGCTGCAAAACACTTTCCTCCCAGGCTTGTCAAATCGTGATCCCTTTTCTTTTCTGTTTTTTTTATTTTTATTTTTTTTTTCTCTATAAAATTCTGCTCGTCCCGAGGACGTCACAACCTGCATCAAAGGTTGCATGGGCATCGGCAAAAGTCCGGAAAACCTGGACTTGCGCGGAGAATAATGCGGGGAAAAGGTGAGAGGGAATCAATCCCAGGGCAATTCAAATTCGCCGCGGCAGCGCCGAAGATGGAGACATGTCCACGCGACGATTCCAGTACGTCAGGAGGTGACCGATGAGTACTTTTGTCTACACCTAGGTGGTGTTAGTATTGCTCTGGTTCGTGGTGTGGGATATTATATCCATGGGTATCTGTTTATCCATGCAATTGACAAGAATTGCGTGGCTCTTTAACAAATAACTTCGGGCAAGGTACCAAATTAAATTACCAGCTGCCTGGTCAAACTCTGAAGCCACAATCTTGCGGTAGTTCCCGGAGCGAACTTTGCTTTATTAACTGCTGTCGAACAGCATAACAAACAATTAGGGAAGAATGGTACAGATCTTGACAGCCGCAAGGGATTTTTAAATCCTTGTTGCCACGACGTAATAATATCCTTAACAGGTAGCCCTAATATTGAGGACCACTTTTTCCGTTTCTCGGTTGTATTCCTAACCAGAACGAATCGATTGCGTTTCATTCAAATCACCACAGGCAAGGATGAGCTACCGACTAACCATCAAGCATATACCCCGCGAACTGCAACCCAAGCGGACACGGACTGGGTTCGTGGGAGTTAACAGGAATTTCCTACCAAGGCGTTCATCATGGAATTGTAGAATGTTGACCGTAAACCATTCGAATAGCACGAAGCCCTTGTACTATTTTTCTTTCTTCGCACTACAACTACCGGGAACCCCCTCGGGAAATTTTTCTTCCCGGCATTTGCACATTTTTTTCTTCTCCCATTGTGGCTCGTATAACCAAACCCCCGGACCGATGTACCCGACGGAAGCTCACCCGAACCTCGGTTCGGGTGGCCTTTTTACCTCGGTGAAGGAGCCGACGCAAGTGGAGATGCTATCCTGATTACGGAGTACGCCGTCGTATTTGGTACCAAAGAACTTCATGAATAGCATGCCGTATTGTCATGCCGCATGGGGGACCCAACATTCCAGAACAAGCAAACCCCAATAGTGCCGATGTGGAACCATATAAACGAATATTGGTTTTGGGAATTTTATTTTACCTTCTCACCTTGTCTACATAGTGTATCCTGCTCGCGCGACCAGAACTGGAACGAAACCACGCGTTCTGATAAACCACCTGCCACCCGTTGCTGGAGTTTTGGAAGCCTATTCACCGCCGGGCGACAGGGTATTTGTGACGAAACTCATGGTATGGTGGCTCTGGGAGCGGCGTGTCTCGTTATAGCTATTTGCAGCTTTACATGGAAATATAAGCTCCAGGTCTTGAAGAGAATATATGCCGGTCTTGATTCGCTACTCTTGGCGATTGAAAGGACTTTGGACCCCAACTCTGCTAAAAGAGCCTTTTCGGCGTTGACCGCCCTGTCTTGATCTCTGAGTCGGAGAAGATTATGTTCTGAACAATACCATTCTGCGCAAACTTGTCGATGACCAAGGGATGCAGATCCCGGGTTTGGTTGAGTAGCAAGCCTCAACAAAATTGTTGACTAGTCTGGAAGCTTGAGATCTTTGCGCCTAACAACGTTAAACAAGCGTTTAGATGCCAGTCCAGGTGTTTTGTTACATGGTTTTTTTTGTCACGGCCATGATCAGCATCGCTCATCAAACTCTAATTTCGTCATATCTCAGTATGCCAATTCTCATCAAACTTATCTCGATTTTGTGAATGCCATGATTCACCAAGGATAGTTGTCTACGATCGCTTGAACTTGCATGACTAGCGAGTTCCATCTACCGGTATATTGGGCCACCAGTTGTGGTGACTTATCGTTACATTCATGGGATTTACCGGTGAACCCACAGGTATCGACGGCGAAGCCAGGCCACCGAGGAGGAGCAGGCTTCCAAGCTGCGACTAACTGCGGCGCGCCAGAATCCTAATGGCAACAATGCCTTGCCATGTCCCAAGTCGTCATTCCTTGACAGGATCGGGCGGGAGTCCAGACAGAAGCTGTGACCTCAAAGATTCTGCCAGCCCCTGTCTCGGCCACCTTGATGGATATAACGGCACCTTGATGCTTCCGGATGTGACATGGCGGCTGCAGCAAGCTTGCTCTGCAATCTTATACACATTTTACATAGATGAGGCTGGGTTGGATCTTCATCACAGCGGAGTTTCCCTTTTACCGAGTCAAACTGCGCTGTATCGGGATCAAGACAGACAATCCACGTCCCTGGTAATTGGTGGTTTAGTCTCGGAGCTCTCGTTCTGCTGGTTCATGACTGTCAGGCGCGAGGATCTGAAGAAAGCGCGGCTATACCCGATTTTTCCAAATGTCTTCGAGTGAATGTTTGATCGAGTTCTTTACTCTGTAGCACTCGTAGCACTCTTGGTGGCTGATACAATCCATCGCCATTTGAGTCCTCTTGCATAGATCTGGAAGGCATACGTAGTTTGCTCACCTTGGACTCTTCTATTTCGCCAATATGTAGAAAAGACAACCGGTCTTGCTAGAAAGTCCAAGTCTTACTAGTGCGGCAGCTAGGTCAACGTGTCCTTTGAAGAGACGGTCAGGTCCGGCGCTTTTCTTCGGAGCTCAAATGTCTACCTGGTAACCGCCGAATAAAGGAGAGCACACAGAGAATGTGCCTCTCAAGAGGAAGAAGTGACAAAAATATCTAGAGAAGCAGCTCCCACAGTGTTGACAGCTTCGTCGTGCCGAAAAAGGTCCACGAAGCTCAAGGCAAGCCTGTAGAAAATGGTACCTCGAACAAGCATGAAGCACGGTTGAGCTCGACAAGGCTCCCGAGAATACATTTCACAAGACGAAAAAAATTGCATACTTGATGTAGGATGTGGTTGTGTGAGCTTATATTCCAATATTTTCTGAGCTTTGCAGATACACGATGCGCCGGGTTTGTCTCGAGCTCGACGTGTATGGGGATTAGCTGCATCTCTTGGCAGCGATAGCAGCAGCCAGACTGTCCAAGACCTGCCGACTAACAGGCTCGCTCTTACTGATACAGATAATTTGGTCTGTCAGTATCATATGGATGCCATGCCATAAATACTAATAAAGGATGCTGCAGGAAACGGATACTGGAAGCGTAGTATTGAGATTGTAATACTTCTTGTGCAATTATGCCAGACGGACCTCTGAAAGTTGTGGGCAAAATTCGTGAAAAACAAAGCCGTGGCTGGAATGTCAATCGCGTTTCAACCGTGCAGCCGGGCGGGAGGGAGAACAACATTCCAAGGTGAGCAGGAGGCGTATTGTAGGGCAGCAACCATCTCGTCCCCTTGCTCATGCAGTTGGAATAACTGTGACCGGCTCCTCCTGCCAGAAACACCTCGTGGCCTGTACAAGGAATGCTGGATGCGGTGTTGGCTTGGATAAAAAGACCAACACAGCACACCCCCCGCATTATTGCGACATCGAGAAAACACTGCGTTCTTTATGCCCTTGGCCCGTCACAATCGGCGCACAACTTTTCAGGATTTCGGGCTGGCCAGTGTGTTTCAAAAATGGCCAAGACAAAATGTGGCTTGCCCGCGCGAGACCAAGGCAGAAAGACAAGATTGAGGAAAAACCGTTTACTGTATGTAGACATTGTGCACCTAAACCACTGTAGAATTTAGTCGAGTCATCATGATCGGGCCGCTCTCCGCCTCCCTAGTCGAGGTGATGAAAAAGTGAGGCACGTATGCAGGTACAGGGCTTGTATCACATCTCTGAAACTAGTTGCTTCCGCGTCTCTCCACAATTTCGGAATGAGGGGAATGAGCCTTTTTTTTTTGTTTTTGTTATTATTGAGCGGCAATCGTGTAGCCTGTTGGTTGATGCAATGACTTGAAGATACTGTAAAGGCTTAGGGGTATAATGAGGAAGGAGAAAAAGAAAGAAGCCGAAAATGCGCAATTTGGATTTCGATGCTTTTTTTTTCTTTTTCTCTTTGGCAATCGAGAGACGGAAGCATCAACAATGAAGCGTGGTCACCACCCGTCAATCGCCATTCAAAGTGGGTACCAAGGTTGCCTTCAAAAGTGTCAAAGTGCAAAAAGGTGGTATCCGTGCGTCCGTTCGCCCCATAACATGGCCCCTCCCGTCATCCTTCCTAAGATAATCGACCAATGCAAGCAAGGGTACATGTGGTACATCCACTAGCCAAGAACCAGGTAAAGCAACTTACTTGTAGGTGCTTACTGACTTGGCTGGGTGCTAGGTCTAAAGGTAATTCATCAATCTATTGTATCTCGCATCCACACATCTTTCGCCTTTCGTCTCAGACTCGAACCCCTAGCTCCTCGCAAATGCACCAACAACCGTTTCGTGGTTGACAAGCCCCTGGAACGCCTTGCCGCTGTTTCTCAATGTGATGACAGATTCTCGGAAACAAGCGATCACTGCAACGATGGAGAAGCCTGTCGGGTGTCGTCGCATGGTGGACTGCCTATATGCCTGGGTGGCGCCTGATTTGCGCTCCCGACCTGGAGCCGAGAGCTCTGCTTCTTTTGAGGGAAGAAGAGTGCAACCGTTATAGCTAGACGCGAGACTAGACTAGACTAGCTGCTTCCGACCATATTGCCTGGCACTGCATAGCCGTTGCCATCATGGTGGTGAGTCTCGACGTTCAACCCTGCCCCTTTCGAATGCCCCCTCGACACTTGATTGCTAACAACGAACAGTCTGTACAGAGCGCCAATGTGCAGTCTTTTTCAAGGCCTAGACGCAGCACATCAAACGGTCCCAGTAGATTTCCACCACACTCGCGCAGCTTCTCCAACGGCCACGACGGTGCCCCGCCGCGTCCGGTTCGGAGCTACTCCAACGGGCCCTTTGCCACCGGGCCCGAGGTCCCTCCATCCCTAAACAGACAGAATCTCGGGAGTGATGACGATAGTGTGCCACCTCTCCCTACTCGCAACAACTACTCAAACGGCTTCGACAACAATCCTCCACAACCGATCCGATCCTACTCGAACGAGCGCGCAAACATACCCCCGCTGCGCACGCGAAGCTTCTCAGCAGCGTCAACCGTCCACGACGAAGCATCTCCTGTCATATCTGCACGATCATGGATGTTCAAGGAGGGTGCAGTTCCATGGGGTGACGCCAGCCGGAGGGACGGAGCCGGGTTCACGTCCCGCTCGCCATCTGACTATTCCCAGGAGCCGGAACCGCCCAAGCGAAAGCGCAGGCCGTGGTACCGAATCGGGTTCTGGGGTTTCATGACGATAATCCACGGCACGATTCTCAGCTTTGCCTTCTTGGCCTTTCTTTCTTTTCTTTGGTTGACAAAGGAGAGGTTCGACCCGGAACTCGCAGGCCCGACCTGGAGATGGGTTATGCTGGGAGGACGAGTCACGCAGGCCATCACGTTGGCTACTGTACTCATCCGAATCGCCGTCACGACCAAAGCGGCGGTTTTCACCAGCTTGATCGCATGCATCATGCTCGAAAAGCACGGCGTGCCTCTTTCTCAGGTGGCCGAGCTGTCTGTCTTGAGATGCGTCAACGACGGGCCCATGAGACTGGCCTGGCTCCTACTGACTTCATGTCGCAAGTCGCCATTGCTGTCCATCGTGTCGCTTGGCCTGATTCTCACAACTGTCGCCGTCCAGTTCTCCTCTACGATTTTGGTCTCGGATCTCGACTTCACCAGGATCATTGGTGAGCCGGGGAACACATCCATGCCCGTCTTTATGAACATGGACGTCATCAACCTCAACCATCAGTCTAATGGCTGGGTCGAAAGGCCCACAGCATATATCCCCTTTGGGGAGCTGGGATCTGGGATGAACTCGACGCCGACGCAATTGGGTGTCAGCGACACGGGAATTGTTCGCAAGGTGTTTCTGCCAGTGTCAACCAATGACCAAGAGCACGTCCGTCGTTACAGTGGTCAAGCGGTCGTCTTCAACTCCAGGTTTGTCTGCATGCGCCCGTCCGTCAGCGCTGCTGCTGTGACCTCGTCGGCCAACGTATGGCCGGGGACGTCGTTCCTGCCACTCTTCCTCAGTGTTTGGGGCAACATCGACTACGAAGCGACCTTTGCCGACGCCGGCATGCCTCTTCCTCCAAACTGCCCCGGAGGTAGTTGTTTCCCTTCGGCATTCAACTGTTCTTTGAGCCAACACATGGATGCGTCGGCGCACCAGCGACAAGGCTTCACCAACAGCATTTGCATGCCCGACGGTAGTGGTGCGGCTAGCAGTGCCAAAAACTTCACCCTGCCCGAGGATGAAGCAGTACCCGCCTATGCTGGCGTCTTTCTCTTCTTCCGGAGCAACAGCACGATCGACCTCTGGCGCGGGCCCAACGATACCGCGCTCAACGGAGACTTTCCGCTGCCAAACCCGCCCACGCCAGCCGGCGAGTGGGTCACGTACGAACGTGCTGTGGGCGGTCGCATGGGGGGAATGCGGTTCATCAACGGCGGCATGCGCCTCGACATGTCGATCTGTTTCCAACAGCTTACCTTTGACATGTCCGATGTCAAGGTCTTCAGTCCGAGGGACCTCGAACGGCCGGTGGTGTCGTGGGACTCGGCAAAGATGCGCTGGGACACCAATGCCGTGCGTAGGATGATCGACCCGACAAGTCAGGACTTGGGCGCGGACGGCAGCAGGCCGAATATGCTCTCGCCGGCAGAGCGAGGGACCTACGAGGTCGAGTCGATCTCATCGACGCGGAGTCGCAACATGGCGACGTACTTCAACAACAAGCTGATCAACAGCAACTACAACTCGCCGCAGACGAACAACGTCTCGCTGTTTATGGATCCGCTTGGGCTGGGGAAGCCCACCATTTCCCCTCATGTCGAGTACCAAGTGCTGTTCTCGGATGCGCTGAACTCGACCAACCGTCCCGGGTGTGCATTCCAGGCGGTATTGACAGCGATGGCCGGGTCAGCCATCAACGAGGCCATCCCGCAGTTCAACATGATGGGGAATACGACGCTCACCCTGTCCGTCTCCATCTTGACGCCGCGCAGGGTGAAGGGTCTGATAGCGGTTTTTGCCATCGTCCTGGGCAACATGGCGTGCGGAATCACGGTCATGGCTCTGTTCTTCCTCAAGACCAAGTTCTCCACCAGAGGCAACTCCTGGCAGGCCGTCTCCCAGCTCGTCTCGGAACACACGGCGTGGCTGCTCGAGGAGTCGGCCGAGCTGACGGACGAAGAGATTGAGAAGAAGTTCACGAGGGACATGGATCCCAGCGTGCAGATCGCCCGGTCGGGGAAGACGGGCAGGGTGCAAGTCATGTTGTCGACGGCGGTTCGGCAGGGGAAATAAATAATATTTTGGGGCCCGGGCATTATTTTGTATATACCAATAGTCTGCTCTCTTGTGTGCGCGTGCGCCGTCAAAAGAGCCACTAAATATAATAAAATTCACTTGATATTTATCTACTTGGATTTAGTATCAATCTGCCAAATCTTCCAATTCTTAACCCCCTCGGCTTTTTACCATCAATTATTCACAAGCGACCCCTAACGACAGGGCTAGGGATCCAAAATCCCGCTGGATGCGGACCGAGCTCGGCAGTTGGTCTTGTCGAAGGACGCCAAGCGCAGGATCCGGCTTGCTTGCTTGTCACAGGCCGGCCAAAGGATTCTTACCCTTATTTCCGGGGGGGCTCTTGCAGCAACAAATTCAACGGTGTACTATTTTGAGCGACAGCGTCAGCAGCAAGCACCTTTGATCTTGCAGCGCCTTGGCGACAGGCACCGATTGGCGCTCGAGCCGACGACCCGATCTGGGCAGGGGACGATCCGTCTTGGGGCGGGTCGCAGGCCGCATCTTGGCTGAGCCTGCCTGAGCCCGAACTAGAGAAGAGGTAAAACGGGACGAACATGCACTCAGCCACAAGGGTTCTGAGCACAATGGACTCAGTATTATAGTGGGGGGCGAGGTGTGCTGGCAATGTTTGCTGTCGCGCTTGTGCAAGGGTTAATCCGAACTGGGCGCTCCTCAATCCTTTTATTGGCCAAGTGCTGATACCTAGCGTGATCCTTTTGGAAGAGGCAAGTAAGCATGTACTTGGGCCTTTTTTTTTTTTTTTTTTTTTTTTTTTCTCTCTTCACCTTTTCATTGCTTCCTTCGTCGTGAGATCTATTGCTGTTTTGTGTCACGTTCCTCTCGTTCTTTTGGTGAATCAAGAGCGCACGCTCTGTTGCGTGACGGTTCACAACCGTTTTTAATCGCTGCTCCCAAGTTATTTCATTGGTGGTAACGACCAGTTTTCTGTTAAACCCCCCGGTCTCGGTCCCGAACAAAAAGCCCCCGCGTGCAAAAGGGTCGACGACGCCTCTGCCGATCGACAAGACATTGATTTATTTCGGATTTGGAGTGCATCCCTCACTTTTTTTTCTCTCTCTTGCACTCCTGGATTGTCAGGACTTTACCTCACCGATTGCTTGACTGTTGAAGTTATATGCCAATTAAAGAGAATTCTGGACGATTTTGCATAGCTGTCTATTTTGCTTGTAGTTTTCTTGGAGATGCTACCGTCGGCATTGTTGGCGGCATGCTTGGTCCCGGCGGCTTGGGCCCAGTTTACGCGAGTTGATTATACCGGGAGGAAACACTCGTCTGGTGCGTGCCCATGGTTACTTTGGCCCAACATGACATTTTCTTTTCTTTTTTTTCTTTTGCTAATAATTCAAGAGAGGAAAAAAAAAAAAAAAATAGTGGCGGTCGTTGATGAATATCTGTTTGTACACGGAGGAGAGCCGCAGGGCATAAACGACACTTCGACATTCGAGACCACGATACTGCACCTCAAAGACTCATGGCCGGCCAGCAGCCCGACGCAAGCGCCGATAAACTGGCAGGAGGCCAACGGGACCCGGACCACGGTGCGGCGCATGCTCGGCTACCGGGTCTGGGGCTACAGGCTCTGGAAGGTGACGGGCTCCAACTCGCTCCTCAGCTGGGGCGGCTTCCGAACGTCGTCGCAGACCTCGGGCGCCTTTGACGCCGGCGCCACCCTCAACCGCAACATCTGGACCCTCGAGACCGCCGCCGACGGCGTCGCCAAGTGGGAGCAGCAGGTCCGGCCCTCCGGCGACCAGTTCACGGCCGACAAGAAGGCCGGCCAGTGGGGCCCCGGCTGGGGCTACAGCGTCTCATGCGCCGGGTACGGCCTGTACCTGGGTGGGCTGACCAGCGCCGGCAGCGGGCTGAGCGGCGACGACGCCGGCAACAGCAGCCCGTTTCGGTCGGACCGGGACGCCGGCCAGTTCACCCCGGGCCTGGTGACGTACGACATGGCGTCCAGGGTGTTCAAGCGCGAGGACGTGCCCAAGTCGGTCGTCTCGGGCGCCATGGCCGGTGGCCAGGCGGTTTGCGTCCCGCACCTCGGGAAGAAAGGCCTGGTCGTGTTCATGGGTGGGTACAGCGCGCCCGACTTCACCGAGCTGAGGAGCTTGAAGAGCGGCGGCGGGTCGACCGCGGTCTCGTTCGACCAGCTCATCTTTTACGATCCCGTCGACAGGAAGTGGGCGACGCAGAAGGCCACGGGAGATATCCCCGAGGCGAGGTCCAGCTTTTGCGCGGTTGGCGTCAAGGGAAAGGGGGATAGTTTCGAGGTGTAAGTCCATCCCCATAACCCCTTTTTGCCGCCCTCTGACAGTCCGGGCTCTTTTCCAGCCCCAAACTGACCCGCATGTCCATCGCAAATACACAAAACAGCTTCGTCAGCGGCGGCGACCTCTCTCCGGACCAGGGCAAGGACACGCCGACCATCTACATGCTCTCGATCCCGGCCATGAACTGGTGGCGCATCTCGCAGCTCGGCACGCCCGTCTCGGGCCACGCGTGCGAGGTCATTGGCAAGCGGCACATGGTCCAGGTCGGCGGCAGCCCGCCACCCAGGAGGAATGGACAGACCGACACCCCCGCCGGCAGCGGCGTCACCCTGTTTGACATGACCAAGCTCCAGTCGGTCAGCCAATTCGATCCGGCGGCGGCCGACTACGAGACGCCGGGCCTCGCGCAGACTTGGTACGCCGATGCCAACAACCTCAAGGGGGTCGAGTGGACTGATGCTGCGACGGAGGCGTTGCTGACTGGGAGTAGGTGTTACCCATTGTTATAGTCTTTTTTTTTTTCTTTTTCTTTTTTTTTGTTTTTGCATTTTTATTTAGCTTTACTGTTCTGTTGAGACTATTTACTGACACCCGTTGATCGGGCTACAGAATCAAGCGGCACCACGCCAGACGGCCAAGGACAAACCAGTTCAGCACCCAGCAGCAGTGGCCCATCAGCAGCCGTCATCGCCGGTGCGGTCGTCGGGGCTGTCGTAGTCGTGGCTGTAATCGCCCTGCTAATCTTCTGCATCCTCCGGCGGCGCCGCCAGAATCGCACCGAAAGGGATGCCCTCCTCACCGGCAACGAGTCTGCGCCTGCCCCTGCGTACTCTGACAACACTGGCGTCGGGGTGGGACTTCACAAGGCCGAAATGGACGCCGCCGGTGCTGTCAAGGTGGAGATGGACACGGCGTCCTCGGCTGTCGCGAGCCCCGAGCTGGACGGGGCCACCCTCGCGCGGTCGGAACTCGACAGCCGCACGACCACGCCCGTCGTCAGCAGCATATCGCCGGCGGAGCTGCCATCGTGGCCAAGACATCAGGTGGCGGAGCTCTATGGAAGCCCCATCCCGGAGATGGAAGCGGCGCCCATGACGGTTAGGGGAGAGCAGCCGGGGGATGGGCAGAAGGCGATAGTGGATAGGTAGCTGAGGCTGTCGTGGGTAGAGAAATATTTCGCATGAGCTAATTCACTGCACTGCATATTAGGCAATTATCAGTTTCACGTTGTTGGTGAGAACAGTAAACAGTGAGCGAGCATTTCGTTATTCTCTATCTACGTGTGTTATTAATCAGTCGTACATGTCTTGTCTATCATGCTTACTGCCTCTAAAAAAAAAAAAAAGAAATTGAAAATAAAAATAAAACTTTTATCATCTGCACGGCCAACCAAGTACAAAAAAACAACAACTCAAACAGCAAACCCGGCCGCGTTCAGCTGCCTCGGCTCACCAGCAGCCTCAAACGTCCCGTTTGGCAACAAGCGCACTGCCTGGACGCTGCTACCCGTCGGCCCCACCCAGGATACATTGTGGCCCAGGTTGCTGAGGTATCGGACAGTGGCGTTGTTGTAAGCCCACTCGAACATCGTCACGGGCGGCATCAGCTGGTCGTGCATCCTCGGCATGGCCAGGGCCTGAGACGGCGTCTTGCCGCCGTCCAGGACGTGCAGGACGCTCTGCACCGTGCTGGAGATGATCCTGCTCCCGCCGGCGGCACCGACCACAAAGTATAACCTCCCGCCTTGGCGCACCTCTGCGATGATAGGGGAGATGGAGGAGAGCGGACGCTTGCCCGGCCGGATGAAGTTGACCGGGTTGGGCACGTATCCAAAGGCGTTGGACTTTCCGGGGGTGGAAAAGTCGTCCATGTTATTGTTCATGAGCACACCCGTCTCGGGCACTATGACGCGCGAACCAAAGACGAGGTTGATGGTGCTCGTCAGCGAGACGGCCATGCCGTTGGCGTCGGCGACGGCGATGTGGGCCGTTCCGGGGGTCTCGAGGGACTCGAATCCCTCTGGGTTGTAGTATTCCACCTGCTCCGTCTTTTTATCCGAAATCTTGGAGCGGATCTTCTTGGCCGTTGCATCCGACAGCATTTCTTGCTGGTACTTGTCCATGCCCTTCACAAAGGCCGGGTCTCCAAGCTTGGCGCGTTGGGCGTATGCAAAGCGCATGGCCTCGTTGAGCCGTTGCGCCGACAGGTTGATGGCCGAGGGGTTACCTATGTCATTGTACCCTTCAAGGATCTTGAGCATGCTGAGGGCCACGCCGCCCCCGGACGGCGCTGATGTCGATGTCAACTTGTACCCGCGGTAGTTGATGCTCGCCGGTTGTCGGAGCTCGATCTTGTAGTTGGCCAGATCCTGGAGCGTCATGATGCCGCCCTTGGCCCGGAGAGCGTTGATGGTGGCCTGGGCCATGTCGCCTCTGTAAAAGACGTCAGCCCCCTCATCGGCGATGCGCTGCAGGGTCTTGGCGTAGGTTTTCCTGGTCATCCTCTCGCCCAACCTCAAACGGCGCCCTTTGGGGGCGAAATCCACAGCCCACACCGGGTCCGACTCGAAAATGCCACCGTCGCCGGGCTTGTCGACCAAGCGGTCCATATACCGGACCAGATCAGCATTGACGACAAAGCCATCCCTAGCCAGCTTGATCGAGGGGGCCACCAGGGAGCGCCACGGCAGCTTTCCGTAGTGCTTGTGCAGGTACTCGAGCCCGCGCAGCTCGCCTGGGATGGCGCTGTTTGGCGAATGTTAGCAGTGCAAAGGCAAGAGTAAAAAAAGGGGGGAAAGGCAGGACTAATCAGAAGAAAAAGAGGAAAAAAAAAAAAAAAATTACCTCGCCAGCCCACCCAGGGTGCTTCCGGTGTTCTTGAACATGTCCTCAGTCGCAGCCGCGGGCGCCGTGTCGCGAAAGTCGACAAACTCGTACTTCCCCTTTGGAGACCGCACCAGCAAGAAGCCGCCTCCGCCGATTCCACTGTGGTACATGCCGATGGTGCCGACGCATAAGGTGGTCGCAACCATGGCGTCGGCGGCGTTGCCACCCGCCTTGAGGATGTCTGTGCCGATTTTCGAGCACTCAGTCGTCTCGGACGCGACGGCACCAAGGCGCGGGTCCGTGTGGGCCGGGGTCGCGAGAACCGCCGCCGGGGCCAGGACCAAGGCCGTAAGAGCGGTGAGGAGGGTTGGGGAGCGCATTTTTGCGTGTTTGTGTTTGTGTATGTGTTTGTGTGTGAGTTTTATCGTCTTCCCTCCCCGTTTCCTCTGCTACTGCTTCGCTTGTGAGGGCGAGCTGACGGCGACACAGGCTGGACTGTGTGTGCTAGGCCAAGGCTGGGCAGTCGCAATACACCAGAGACAAAAAAAAAAAAAACAAGAGGCTAAATTAAACAACAAGCAGAAAAAAATGAATGACGAAGCTGCCGGCGAGTGAGCCAAAGTAGACGCGGGCTAGCTCGAGCTACGAGTTACTATGTAGCAAGACAGACAAAGAAAGACGAGTGCCAGCAAAAACCCAGACAAAAGTATTCCATGGCGGGCGAGATCTCCTCCTCTTAAGGTTCACCCCTACATGATAAGCGACATATCAAGCAAGCAGAAAGAAAAAAAAGAAAATAAAGAGTCAATGGAACGGTCACACAAGCCAAGCATGCATGGTGAAAATCCAATTGCGCGATGGATACAAACAGAACAAAACAAAATGGCGGTTAAGCAAGGATTCCTTGCAGAAGTGGACATCGCCGGTGCTTGCAATTGCGTGCTCGCTGCCAACCCAGGGCTAGCTCGTCGTCAACAGCAAACCCTCCCCCCGCCCCAACAACTGCTTATCGTTTACTCCGATTTTCCCCCAATTTTGTCCTTTGCCGGCACCCTGCAGGGTAGGAGCGGGGTTATGTAACATCCACTACTACTGTATATCCCCCCCATTTTCGGTATTGAATGGTACTTGCCAGACTACAACGTCGCAGTGAGTGTTTTTCTCAAGAACTTAGACGAATTGAGAAATGAAGCGTATGAATGCGATTTTTTTCCCTTTCTCGTGAGGGTTTTACGTTCTCTCCTTGACCATATAGAAAAAAAAAAAATACCTCCTCTTGGCGTTCTTGACCGACGCCTCTATTACATTTACCCCTTGCATCATTGATGCTGTGAAAGGATTCCAGGCTACATGATGTTATTTGATTTATAGGAGGTTCCCTGGCTCCAGGTCATTCACAAGCTGCATCCTCGTTGATGCGTCGCGATTCATGGCCTAGATGCATATTCAAAGGTTAACGTTGACTGAATCTCACCCACCAGAACCCTTGACTGCCGGCTGAAAACTAGGTACCTCCGAATTTTAAGGTTTCCCTCTTCTAGAATTGGATGCCCAAGAGCGCGCGCATCGACCGTGTGTTTTTTTGCATCCCAAGGTCTCTTCTATGACAATACATCCTTACCTGTTGATACAACGGTGAAATCGCTTGGGTGACATTGTGCCCTTTCCGTTCGGCTTGTAACCCTGATCTTTTTTTGACAACCTCCAATGTCACTGAAAACATGCCGAACGAAACTTCGCAAAGCCCATACTGCCAAAAATAACAAAGTGATTTTGGATGCAAGAATGTAAAGCTAGCTTAAAAAAAAAATGCCCCTTTATCCCAGTCTTCGTCGGCACGTGGCCAAAAACCTTCCTTGGTTCGTGGGAGCTGTCAAATGATCAATGGCCCTGCCGGCACGTAATGGTTACCCTAGCCGAGATCCTAATTTAAAGAACGAGCAACAACGCCTTGTGCAAAAGCAGTGCGACGACAGTAGTGAGAGAGCAATTCAGGTCATCCATCATTTGGGGAAGAGTCTGGACGAGGCAGGCAATACGGTGCGCAGACCGTTTTAAGCACAAAGAATGTGCAGGGAGTCTTCTTGAAGGACGGTAAAGCAGGCTATCGCGCTTTGGTTTTCTTTTCTCTTCTTTTCTTTTCTAATTTTTTTTTTTCGCGCATGCCAAGACCTTTATCGACAAAAGTCTCGCTCCAATAGGCTCCCCTTGCATTTCAAGCTTGATTTGATATCAATGTTTGTCACGTTGGTCTCCCTTTTAAATTCAAAAAGGTCCAGATATCATGCCCAGCACGGTGATCTCAATAATACAAATGTCCCGGGATATCCTTGGTTCTGAAATTTCAATTTGCGTTGTTGGGACGTGATAAAAAATCTTCACCATGCCGATGCAGCATCCAACTTCACCCGTTGATCAAGTCATCAAGCCTGGAAGTTCATGATCTACTCAGCATGCAGACCATTGATCATGCGGCCTCCTCCGAGACTATTGCAGGCTACCTCCAGAATGAGGAATGTGGCTCTTTTTCTGGCTTTGATCAGGAAGACAACAGGAAGAATTGTATGCTTTTTGCATCTTGACTCAGCATCGCGGGTCGCTTCAATCAATCATTTAATGCAGATCGGCGGCAAGAAGCCAAGGTCCCTTGTCGGTATACCCTCCACTAATCCAAATGTGCTGAAGTTGGATCCGTATTATCCTGCCGTCAATAGCAACGGGCTCACAAGGTTCGGCATCGGCCATCCCATCTCTCGCCGCATATTTCCTTTGCCAGGACAGGACGAGCTTCCATGTTTTCAACTTCACCGTGAGGAGCACGATCGTGCGCTTTCACTTAACTAGAGAATGTGTAGTGGTTAAACTAGATACTTTCTCGCCAGATCCGAAAAATGCCAACATTGCCTTCTTGTATGATTCTATTTTTAAATGTCATCATATGCGGACAGCACCAGGGTTGCAAGAGCATTGCTCTAACTGCTGGGTTCTCTTCATGCAGCCCCTGTCTAAGATTAGCTCTATGGCTCTTATTTAATAGTATCCCTTTTTTTTTCTCTCTGCTTCTTCGGGACTGGTAGGAATAACTAAGCATTTCGAAGACTGAATTTGATCGATAACGATAAGCATCGGTAACAAGTCCAGCTAATCAGTGAGCTAGTACTAATTTAAGAAAGAAAAAACTATCGCGCAATATTTCGTCATTTCATCTTCACGTATGTCCACATGATGGTGCATGTTGCCGCTGCTCAGGTTGTGTCATGAATTCAGGGTCTCTATTGAATGTGTGTTTAGTGAATTGGTTGTGTAAATTTGGTCTGTTCGCAATGCGAAGTGCCCACATTGCCTTTCTGTGCAACTCGTTTTTTTTTTCTGAGTAAAATCGATGTTCATCGACAGGTTTTACCCAATTTCCCCCCTTCACCTTGTTCCTCCCGGCTATCAGCGATCTATGCTGACAATTCGTTTGTCATAGCAAAAATGGAAGCGCGGACACCGCCCAGGCTTCTCGCCGCTCTGTGGTAAAGGGCAGTGGTTGCTCAATACACATTCCATGTTTGCTAATTCAGAAACACATTGATTTGGGCCCATTAAAATCAAGACCAGAGGTTACTACGCATTGTTGACCAAATTAGTTTTATAGAAAGCATAAATTGAAGACAATCCTCCGAATGGCAGAACGTTGCAAAATAAGTCCTTTTGGATTTTGACAAAAGTCAATTTCTTGTTCCAAGTCACATTTTCTTTTTAAACTCAAGACTAGAATTAGTCTGGAAGAATGTGGGTACCGTCGAGATTAATGCTGAAGCTTTTACTGATTGCAACAAACTGCTCACGCGAATTTGCCTAAAATCTGAAGGAAGATGTGCTAGGCCAAGTTTAAGCAGGTTTAACAAATACCCTGGCCCAGTTGGCGGGAATTCAAAATCAAATAAATTAACCCATTTCGAGTAATCAAATATCATGCTGAAAAAAAGATATGGGCGCGATTAACAGTCCTCTAATCCTTAATGCTGCTATATATGTTGGATATATGCCGTTCGAAATGCCCAAAATTAGATTCGGCTATGTAGAAATAACGCAAATGTTTAGAAACAGTGCAGTTTTCACTATTATAGCTTCAAATGCATAATTACGCACATCCCAAATGCTGCCTCTTCCTTGGTAAAACTGGTTCCAAAGCGTTGTAAAGGAGATTCCCTTTAAAACAACAACCCATGAGGCGGCCAGGGATAACCACCCCCGGCCCATAAGCTGTACGAAACCCTAAACTTCTATTTTGCCACCTGGGGTCAATCGGCCAGCTTTAAGACTCTATTGCGAAATGTGCTGTATCGAGACTTTTCGGCGCCGCCTATCCCATGCCTAGCGCACCAGCAACAATTACCCGTCAGCTTTGGTAGATGTTAACTCAGCCTGAGGAGTTACTTCAGGTATGTTGCTCCCAAAATTGCTCGAAAGATCTGAGCTCGCCCGACAGACGTGTAGTAGTCCAGTTTCGTCGGGTTTGATCTTAAAAACAACCAGATCCATGTTTTGACTCTTGTGAGGATGCCGATTTATATAAGTCCTTGTCGACATCGAGCAGCAGACAATACCGCCCTGTTTCAGCAACGGTTACTGGCATAGAGGTATAGTCTTTTTCCCGGTCGAAACTGCGGTGAAATCGCGCCTTCATCAAGTCATTCAGAAGGATCAAGGAGTGACTGAGCGGTGCGCCGGGAATGTGTTCGACGCGGAGAGGAAGCAATATCGCACTGGTATAGTGATAGACAACGGAGTTCCCATTTTCCCTCGAGTAAAAACCGGAAGCGAGGTCTAGGTGTCGTCTTGAATGCTGCTTGACGGTGAAGTTGGCAAAGGGAACAAAGCCCGCCCTGTCATCGAGCATTGAACATGATTGACGTACTTGCTACTTAATTATCCGTGATGCGTGCCAAGAAGCGGGATTTGTGAAGTGCTTCAGTAAAATACTTTTTAACCCAGACCGTCTCTCTAAAGATAATGTACGGGAGGGATCAAGCCTGGAGGTGGTGAAAGGTGTTTCTATTCATGAAGCGTACAGGGAGCACTAAAGCGCCTTCGACATGGGTTGCTAAATAAACTACAGATGATGTGCTTGTGGCACTCCTTAACGGCTCGGGAGTAGAAGCTGCCAGTGATACAAGGGGGCAAAGAGATGAATAATAGGGAAACTAAGATTGGCCTACACACCTATCTATTTACTCATGCAGGGTTTTACTGCCTTTCGACAGTCCTTCTGATGATTGATCCCCTGTCACGCTCCTTGATGTTCTGTATGCCCTTGTTGCCCCCTTGTCAATGCCATTGGCCTTTACCACAAGTAACAGATGTTCCTGAGTCTCAACACAAGGTTGATCATTCTGACAACGTCTCCTTGTAGAGAGGCTTGCAGCGATTCTTGCTGCCAACTGTAGAGACTTGAGGCGACAAAGCCATCATTCTTATCTCTAACAAAAATAGACTGATGCAAGGGATTGAATCGGGATTCGGGAGCAATTGTGCGACTTATGCACAGAGCTAAGGAATCTAAGATTCCACCTCGAGGTTGGGTCTCTGATGTTCAGGAGTCAAGACCGCAAATAACACACCTGAAAGGTTGAGTTTTGAAGCGAAACGGTGAATTTATACCTTGGTTGCGGAGGAATGAGCCAGCTTTGCACTTTTTGCGCTTACTAGGTACCTAAAGTACCTTTTGAGGTTATTAAATGTCTCGAAAGAGTCGGGCGAGCAAATAGGGAGTCAATAATCGAACCTCAACACGCCACATCCGGAATTTGCGAGCGTTAGCCGCGACCTGCACAGTTGCTGACACAGCTTTGGGACCTTGACTGCGCCCACCGCCCGCTTGTCCTTTGATGCGATGAACTTTTGCATAGCTAAGCCTGCGCCTGTGCCAAGAAGCAGTTGGGCCTTGGTCATACGGTTGTAATCCTTGTCATTTTCAAGAGTCGCTAAGATTCAAGGATTGGGGAAGAAAAAAAAAAAAAAAGGCTGTTGGAGTTTTGCTGCGAAGCCCAATAATCTCGCGTTTGAACACCCATTTGTTTTGACGAGCTGCCGTCTTACCTTAGCCGTGATATGTCCTCGAATGAGAGGCCGATTAAAGGGGTGCTGAGTATTTTACAAGATTTGTCGTAGCTGACGCACTACCGCTGAGACTACCGAATATCGTATCATAATGCAACAGGTACACAAGTAGGCTCGGCACCACAACACAAAGAGCTGCCTATGCCGCACGTGTGGGGGTATCTCACCTGCATGAGCTGTCTTGGTTGGCCAAGAAAACATCTTACAAACCACACCTCTCGGATTCCAAACGGCACAGTGTTGGAGCGCTCACCAGCATGCCTGCCGCTCGCGAGTCTTACTATGGTCTCGGCTATACTTACTGGGGTAGTTTTTCTAAGGGTGCAGAGACTTTATATCTAAAGATTGATTGTACTTTGATATGTCTGGACTGTTGCTTTTGGATTATTCTTCATCCTCTTTATAACCTCGTTTACTCTATAAACCAACAAGCAGCCTCCCCACTAACCTCGATACACCTTCAGCCATTAGAGTTCATTTTCTGTCTGTCACCATCAGCTAACAAGAAAACTGACCTAACTAGATCGCCGCTTACCGGATTCCACCCGACCCAGTCATCAAAATGCAGTTCAGATCGCCTTTGCAACTCGCCGGTCTTTTCGCTCTCGCCGCTACTGCCAACGCACACATGATGATGGTCACGCCGGCGCCATTCCCCGGCTACAACAGCGGCCCGATGGGCAAGCAACCAGACCAATCCTTCAACCCCTTCCCCTGCCAGGGCAAGATGACGGGTGGCACTGCGACGGAGCTCAAGCTGGGATCTTCTGGCAACAAACTTGTCTTCAAGGGCAGCGCCGTGCACAGCGGTGGCTCGTGCCAAGTTTCACTAACCTACGAGGCTAACCCAACCAAGGACACAGTGTGGAGGACCATCACGTCGTTCCACGGCGGCTGCCCGATCAAGTACGAAGGGAACATGCCCGAGAACGTCAACGCCATCGTGGACTCGGGTCTCGCCTACGACGTCCCCGCCGACATCCCGGCGGGCGAGGCCAAGATCGCCTGGACCTGGATCAACCGATCCGGCAACCGCGAGTTTTACATGCAGTGCGGCCCCGTCAAGCTGACCGGCGCGGGCGGCAGCCAGGCCAACTTTGACAAGCTGCCCGAGATGGTCGTCGCCAACGTCGACGGCTTCCCCTGCAAGACCGAGGAGGGCAAGAACTACAAGTACAAGAACCCCGGCAGCAAGTTCGTGACTGCTCCTGGTCTCGACTTTGTGACGCTCGAGTGCGGCGCTGGTGGTGGTGGCGGCGGCGGCGATGCTGCCCCTGCCGGTCCTACTCCTGCTCCTGCTCCTGCTCCTGCCCCTGCCCCGGCTCCCGCCTCGACTGCGGGTGGTGGCGGTGATGGCTGCACGTCGGGTGCTTTCAAGTGCAACGGCGAGGCCAAGTTCCAGCAGTGCGCCAACGGGGCATGGGCCGCTGAGATGCCCGTCGCTGCTGGGACCAAGTGCAAGGACGGTAAATTTGTCAAGCGCTCCGTCGAGAGGCTCCACGTGCGCGACTTTGACTTTGTGGTGTAGAGGGCCTTGAAATAAAGGATCTATACGTCTTGAGTGTAACGGGGTCTGTTTCCGTTTTGTATTTTTGGCTTGGATGCATAGCGTTGGCTTTTTTGCATAGCGTAGACATTGGGGATCGGGCATTTGAGATAACGGCGTTCGGAACAGGTGGTACTTACTTTTGTGCAGCGTTCAGCTTTCTTCTATCTCTTTGGCTCCAAATCATACTGGAAACTCTTGGTTCAATATCGCGCATTCTTTAAAGATGTGACGAAACAGCTATACTCTACGTTGAATGTCCAAGCGTGCATGACAAAAGGCATGCCATCAGAAGATGGTTCTTTTGCTGTCCGAAACTCCCCAAGTTGAACAAGAGATGGTTGTTCCTCAATAAATTCTGCCAAAGAAGCGTGAATCCCGGCGCCAGAGTTTGTCCAAAAGAAAGAAAGCATAGCGGACCCTCGTGGCCAAATACACAAGAGAACCATATGGGCAGCGGACCCAAGACATAATTATTTTACTCATACACTTGCTGCCACACCCGGAACCCATTCTCGGGATTTCCGCGCTCTTGTTCAGTACACGCAGTGCAACCAAGATGAACCAATCGACTGCCCACTGTACAGCTGAAAATATAAACTCATGCTCTATTGGCCGTCTAAGTTCTGACCAAATTGGTACACTTCAGCGACAGCGTGCTACACCCGAAGCTGAAATGACATCAGGTCTAGTCTAGTGTAAAGCGAGGCAAGTTGTCAAAGTTAGAAACTTAATATCAGAGATTGAGAATGAGACGCCCAATATCGTAACATGTTTGAAAAACTCAAATTGAAATGGTTGACCTTTGCCTTTAGGCTCTAGCTTTCAGAACATCTCATGGTTTGGCTCTTCTATACTTGTATCTTTGTCCTTTCCTCATGTTGCTTATTAAACTCGCCCAGGTAGGCGTTGTATAACAACCAAGTTAACTACATGTCGCGTATTACCGGAATTGTATACCGGCGCTTGTCAGATCTCAACATCTAGCGCAGCTCCTTTTTCCCACAACTACCCAAGAACATTTGCTTTTAACCTTAAACCGGAAACAGCTGACCTTTATCGCTGCACACATCCTATTCGCCACTCGTTAGGGTCTCTGGCATTTATCTGGAAGCCGTCAGCTAGCTAACATAAGGGAAGATATCTTTTCCATGCGTATCAGCCTTTAAGGGGTATGGACTAGCGCGAAATTCTTCAGCTCAAGGAATATACAATCTCAAAACCAGACAAGCTCGTCTTGGCATCGACACTAGCCCCTGGCGGCTCGACGCTTGCAACTCAGCAGCGACGACCGGCTCCGGGCCTAGGCCGTGGCTATTCTAAGACTGGGAGTTGGCCCCTTTTTCGCAACGGGATATAAAGCTTTGCCACGATGCTTTGTTCAACGAGATGCATACCTAGGTAGCCACGACAGCAACAAGCTTTCTCGGATCGCATTCATTTTCTTCCCCCAAATACATCACCAGTCAAGGCCTGCCTGCCTTTGTTTCTTTGTCGATCGCTCTCTCTCTGGCCATGCGGCTCACACTCTCTACCGTCGGCATCGTGCTGACCCTCGCCAGCGCCGCTCTGGGAGGTCCCACCTTGAAGACCAGCCTGGACGCAAAATGCGGTGCGGCCGTTGGTGCCACCTGTCAAGGCTCTGCTTTTGGCAACTGCTGCTCCAAAAACGGCTGGTGCGGTAGCGTAAGTCTGTTTCTCTTTGGTTGGAGACCACTACACCACGTTTTGATGCTGGATTCGACCCTGACATTGGCCTTGGACAGACGAATGCCTACTGCGGAACCGGCTGCCAGTCCGGGTACGGTACCTGCACCACTGCCGTCACGACCAGCGGCGGGACTTCTACGCCTTCCGCCGGAACCACCCCTCCTGGGCTGGTGATCAGCACGGACGCCAAGTGCGGCAACGGGTTTACCTGCCAGGGCTCGGCGTTTGGTAACTGCTGCAGCAAGAATAACTGGTGCGGAAGTGTAAGTTTGTCCGACGCCCACTGCGGCCCAACAGCAGCACGGTGATGCTAACACGCAGCAGAGCAACGCTTACTGCGGAGCCGGTTGTCAGAGTGCATTCGGAACCTGCAACGCCGTGGCTTCGGCATCCACGTCGTCCGCCAGCTCGTCCTCCACCGGCGCTGCAAACACCCCAGGCCTCAAGGTCAGCACCGACGCCAAGTGCGGCAACGGGTTTACCTGCCAGGGCTCGGCTTTCGGGAATTGCTGCAGCAAGAACAACTGGTGCGGTAGTGTAAGTTTGTCCGACGCCCACTGCGGCCCAACAGCGGCACGGAAATGCTAACATGCAGCAGAGCAACGCTTACTGCGGGGCGGGTTGTCAAAGTGCCTTTGGAAGATGCAATGCCGTGGTGGGCTCGTCGAGTTTGTCGACTACCACTACCAGTCACGCAACGACCTCGTCTTCGACCACAGCATCTTCGACCACCACGTCGTCTGTCGCGAGCAGCACCACGTCTGCCTCCATCAGCTCCGCCTCAAGCTCGACCGAAACTTCTTCGACAACCTCTGCCTCTTCTGTCCAAAGCTCTTCTACCGACACCACTACCACGTCCTCGTCGACTTCGTCCTCATCGACTTCGTCCTCGTCCGTTGAAAGCTCTTCTTCCACCACCAGTACCGAAACCTCTTCATCGGCGTCTTCCTCATCCACTTCAAGCGCCACTTCAGTCAGCACTACCGATATGTCTTCCTCAACATTGACGTCCTCCCTTGCCAGCAGCACCACAACTATCACCTCGGATTCCACAACACTCACTACAGACACAGTTACCGCCCAGACTTCCACATCTGGCAGTGCAACCCCCAGCTCGACTGAGACCTCGTCAGCCTCGACCATTGAGACAAGCTCCTCGTCGGGCATCCCAACTTCTACCCTGGAAACCTCCAGCTCTACTACGTCGGCGACAACCAGCAGCAGCGATAGCACAACCTCCAGCACCAGCACAGATGTGACCACAAGCTCGCAGTCGACTGAGGCTTCGACCTCGACCGCACCAACTGTAACTGTAGAGGATACCAGCACCGTGGTTCCCACCACCTCGGGAACCACGTCGTCTTCTTCTGAAAGCTCCACTGCGGTCACATCAACTGAAACATCAACTGCGGTTCCCAGCTCTACTGTTACCGAGTCCACCGAGACGTCTGTCACACCAACTGCCACTTCAACAAGCACCGTAGAGAACAGTAGCAGCACAGTCACTACTAGCTCGGAGACTACGTCATCCGCTTCTGAAAGCTCAACTGCGGCGTCGTCAACTGAAACATCTACGGTTTCCACCTCTAGCAGTGTCGAATCGACTGATGCACCAACCTCGACCACATCAGCTGTTACTGTAGAGAATAGTAGCACCGTGGTTCCTACCACCTCGGAAACCACGTCGTCCTCTTCTGAAAGCTCGACCGCGGTGACGTCGACCGAGACATCAACTACAGCTTCCAGTTCTACGGTTACTGAGTCCACCGATACTTCTGTGACACCAGCTGCCACTTCGTCTACAACTTCCAGCTCCACTGTTGTCGAGTCGACCGATAATGCTTCGCTTACATCGTCAAGCTCCACCACCTCGGCCGCGCCGGAGACCACCAGCTCATCCACCTCGAGCAGCACTTTGACCTCGAGCAGCGCCACCACCTCGTCCGCGCCGGAGACTACCAGCTCATCCACCTCGAGCAGCACTTCGACCTCCAGCAGCGCTACTACCTCGGCTGCGACAACAACTACAAGCACCTCAACTTCAAGCACATCGGCCTCTAGCAGCACCACCACCTCGGCCGTCCCAACCCAAGTCCTTCCCACCCTAGCCGGCTACCAGCTCCGTGTGTTCAACAAGACTGGCCCAGCATGCTATCTCCAATACACTTCCGGGTTAAGCATCGTCGGCAACGTGGTCACTGAAAGGGATGCCAACGGCAACTTTCCCGCTTTCCTCGAGCGATGCCGGACCGCCAACAACAACTTTCAAAATCGCCCAGTGGTTGAGGTGTTGGTAGTTAGCAATACTTTGAGATGTTATATGTCAACTATGCAGTACAATGAAGCATTGTTGTACTGCAAAAATCCAGCTGTTACATACAGCGCCGTTTTCTCAATTGTGCCCAACGCCAAGAGGACGCGAAGGGACATCTCGGCCAGACGCCCGGCTCCCCCCAGGGTCGACTCCGGCCCGGTGGCCAGGCGCGCGCCTGCCGCCGACACGGAGTCTTCGTAGCCGACGCGGAAGCCGTTTCGTCCTGGTCGCGCTTGCGGAGGTGCTCCCAGGCGATGGATGCTAATACAAGCTCGACCTGGGTGGTCCTTTACGGGTCGGGATGTGGTTGTTGGAGGGGGCGGATAACTGGCACCTGCACTGACGATTGAGACCCACTGACCACAATGTAAGAGCAGACTACAGATAGGCTTGCGAATAGCGGAATAGAGCAATGGAGATTAGCAAAGTCTCATAAAACTGAACACATGGTCGAATTACAGATGTGACAGGCGTTTGACCTTTGATCTACCTGGTATTTAGCCAAGAAAAATACTGCTCCCTTGAGTTCGATCAAGATCTCAAGTTTCTCAACAGAAACACGAGCACCTATAGCCAGACACACAGTAGCCTAGCATCGGCTGGAGGAGAAAAGCTCAACACGGAGTATATAGAAAGATGAAATTTGCCCCGGGCTGCCCCTATAGTCCAATATTATAGAGTGTATATCGTGTGTTTGATTATCAGCAAGATGCAAAAGTGGGCGGATGGTTAAGGACTATGCATTGTGTTTACCAATCATGACAAAGACAGATCGGGCGCCAGTTCCTGTCATGTGTGTCTGTCACGCGCTTAAAATTCGTCTAAACTCCACCTTGAGCTGGTGCAAGGAAAACAAGATTCAACTACAAGTAATTTGCCAAACAGACCAAGACCAACGCCGTCCCACCGGCGACCCCGCCTCCACAAACACCCCAGCGTCCCCAGTGGCCTTAAGCACGGCGCCCGTCAAATTAGATATGGTAGATCGTCGGATCGAGCCCGTACTCGTCGCACTGTGTTGATAAGTGCAGTCACCAAATGTTTAGTAATGTCAAGTCCAGACTATTGAGGGGCCCTAATCGGTTGCTCTTATAGCCTGATCTGTCCAGAACAGGCATCACCATATCCATTCCCTCGGGTTCATCCAACTGCGCGGGTTTCTATTGGCCGCCTCGGAACGAGCCACCGAGCTAAAAATGTATATCAGCGCGGTACAAGTTAGCACCGAATCTGCTCCCGATGCTCAAAAGCTGCGCTGATACGGGCTCAAGGCCAAGTTGGTGACTTGAATATGTGCAAACTGTTGTCGGCTGTTGTGTCCTACTGTTTATTCTCTGCTGGTGTTCCCTTTCTCCCCGTGGCACGCATATCAATAAAGTTACCCTCCTCGTTAGTGGAAGCTGTTGTACCAAGATTGAAGAAAGCGAGTTTCTTGGCAGAGAGCAAAGTGGATCAATTGCATCGATCCCGGAAAGTTAAATGGCTGTGACACCCATCATCTTTGGGACCGAAGTCATGTCAAGTCTCCCAACTGACATGATAGGCGAAACGCCTCGACTGCGAGGCCATGAATCGCCCAAGTATCATTCCCAGTCCTTCTGTGTTACCAATCCGCCGGTATCCCGATAAAAACCAAGCAGCAACCAGCCGCCTCTGGACCTTTTCGTATCACAGCAACATCAGCAGTTTGGCCTGGGCGCAAACCACTGACAAGACGCCCCAGCAATCTTGTCACACCACAAATTAACTATCTACCCAGGTATCTGCCCATGTTCGCGCCACCGCCTCTGGCACCCGCAAATTGATGAAGCCAGAGCCCCTCGACGAAGCAACGATGAATGCAAATGAAGCAGTAACATGCGGACACCAAGCTCTGACTCCACGGCTTGGCGCATACACTGCGGCCAGCTTTCAGCTGACACCTAATGAGTCAGGGCTTGAGGCCTGGAGTCATCTGTACGGTAGCTCAGTCCCCTAACATGACGAGCTTTTGGATGTGCTGTTTTGGATAAAGATTCGGCTGATAAATATAGCTTTGAGCCTTTGACTAGTTGCCGATCAAAAGCTTAGCCCTACTATTAATGTCTGGGGATCTGCGTAATGAGTGACACTGTCAGGCGTTCGACAGAATCTTTAATACCCAAGCGAAATTTGAGATGGCATATTGACATGACAGATTACCCATTTGCAAAACGTATTTGATACAATTTTTGTCGCAGCTATTTCTCATTGCGGGTACCTCCGTAATATGTGAAAATGTTAACTCACTTAACATTTGAAATATAGCCAGCTGTGCAGTATAAGATACAGCGCAATTACTCGCAGAGGGCGATAATTAGAATCTGAAATCGTTGAGAATATCCTCGAATTCCATTTCATCATATTTTGATAACTTTGTTGTACTTATACCTTACCTTTTCTTTTCTTTTCTTTTCTTTTTTCTTTTTTTTTTTTTTTTTTGCAAACATTACCATCCTCAATCCATCTTTTATCAAGCCCTTTTCAACACAATGCGCTTCACTACCATCATCTTCGCCTCTATATATATCTCAGCCGGCGTCGGCAAGGATGTGGCAATAGAACCCGACTTCCAAGGGCCTAAGACAGGAGGAGTCTGTTGCGGCGATATTGATCCAGGCCTGACCAACTTTTGCCAACAAAACGGCTTGAGCCCTAGCTGCGTAAGTTCCCGTTTTCTCTCTGTTTTTCACACAAAATATGTGTCAACTGGGTATAACTAATTTTTCTTTTTTTTTTGGTTGGTAGTGCGGCGGGTTTTTCTCGAACCGGCCCACGAACAGGAAAAAAGGTATCAAGGGTGGATGTGACCCGATTCTGGTTTTTCCCACAGGACGCAACGTCGTGACCTTTCCCCCCACCAACCAAGGTTGCGTGTCAGGTGGACAGAATGGGTTTATTGGATGTGTTTAATAAGGCCTGCCAAAACCCGAAAACAGATTTAGCCCTAGACTCAGGGCTGACGCGGGCCCCCATGGGAGGGTTTTGGAATGGCCTTGGTGCTAGGGATTGACCGGGAAATTTTCTGCAGCCACGCAGAGGTCGAGGCAGGGTTTGTGCAGGCATAAATTATGCAGTAATGTATCAGTAATATACGCAACTTTTGACAAGTTGTTTGATTTTCAATCTCAGTCTGAGCTCTGGACAAGTCGTGATTTGCAGTGTCAGTAGGCTTTCATGAACTTGAATGCTCACCAAAGATTCCTTTGCCTCATTTAAGGCTTTAACAGAGTCAATCGTCAAAATTGTCGATCCCTTGGTGAAGTAGTGTAATTTGTACGTGAATCATCAACCGCAAAATTTCCTTTGAGGTATTTCAAATTCATGTTCAATGCGGTCTATCATGAGTGGCATTATAAAGCGCCTAAATGCTTATATTGAAACGGCAAATCTATCATTAAAGGAAAGACTCCAGCATACGGAACTACGACTGTTCGAAAAAAGAAATGGAGCCATTTGAAAATAACAAAACAGCTGTTTGTAACTTTGCAACATTTGTACCGCCCAAGATCACGCAAGCAGGAATATCACGTTCGTCGGTAATTTGACAAATTATCCTATAATAAAAAGCTTTACACTACTTTCCACCAAAGGGAATAACTTACTTGGAAATTATGGTACAAGCACTGGACTTCAGTCATCATCCATCAATTCAAGTACGCCAATTTGGTGCAGATATTCAAAAAGGTAGCAACGACAGGGAAAGCTTCTGTCAAATGACCTAAATGATCAAAGTTTGACCCTGAAAAGATGGCGTGGTGACTGGAAGAATGGCCAATGGCGGAGGTAACATTTAGGTGTCTACGGTGTCTTCCTGGCACTCACACCAAAAGGAACCCCGACCATTCAGGTTTACGCACGTATCCAAATGCGTATAGTCAGTCAAGGGCACGCGTCAACAATCAAAGCACCCCAGCCGACCCACAAGGAGGGCTACGCGTATCCATAACACCTTTATCGGATTCATTTGCTGCCTCATTAAGGTTCGCAAGGGGTTCAACAGCTACCGGTTTGAATAGGACTTATGCCTGTGGTAAAGTAAAACAAAGGGGCATATAGTATGACGTGATTCCATATACGGCTGCTGCCATAGCTGTCGCAATCCCTACGGCCACCACCGAGCGGCTTCCAGCTAATGCTTTGATAGGAAATGAGTTTGTTTGGCGTGCTACCAATGCAAAACTACTGCTGCATGGCGTAGGCAAAAATCAAAATTCCACTGGTTGACCAGGCCATGATGGCCGATAATAAATTCCAGTGCTAGTGCGAGCCAGAGGAATTGAGGCTGGAGAATGGCATAGTAAAAATTGCGGGATGAAGAAGCCAGCTGATCCAATTCATTTGCTTCCTATTCAGCAGAGGTTGACTAAAGGAGTGCGCGAGGCCATGATTAAAGGGGGAAGAAATACAGCCCAACCAGGCAGTAAAACTGTAAATGCAGGAATGTTTATAAGCATTGCCTAAAAATTGAGATCTTAGGCAATTGTTTTTTTTTTTTTTTTTTTTTTTTTTTTTTTTTTTTTTT
>NW_021940922.1:453420-471687 GCF_004337985.1 Pyricularia pennisetigena | reverse complement strand
TGAAAAGAAAGAGGAAGAAAAAGAAAAAAAAAACAGAACAAATTAAAACCTAGCCAGCTCCAAGTACTATTTGGGTACCCAGCAAAGGCATCACCAACAGTAGGCTAACTCCAATCATCCAATGACAGCTTGGCCTTTAGGAGTTCCAGAGGCGTAAAAAAAACAAAGTTTTACAGTATTATACTGACAAACAACGGATTAGCATTTGCAAAAATTAAAGTACGAGATTGCGATAATATAATAACTTCACCAATGTTTGATAAAGCCCCATTCCGCCGATACCCGTAATAGCACTTTTGACAAGAGCTGCATTGATATTTGGTGCTGCCCCGGCCCCTGCAGCGCCGATAGCAAATATAAAGGTGTAAATGTAGACCTGCAACTTCAGATTGCCAAGTATTTATGGCCGCCTGCATAGCGGTATTATGAATACGTTCAGTGCTATATATCCAACGACAACCCAAGTGAGCATTTCGCTAATGAACTGTACAGTTTGAGCCTCGTGGAGTCTTTATTTCTTTGTATTAAGACATTTGCAATAAAGCGTATTTTGACACAGCTTGGAATAACATCAGGTTGAAGAAGTTGTTTCCTTTATCGAGATTTATTGAGCTGCTCGAGGAGAGCATGAAAGAAAGATTCCAGCAGCTTAAAGTCTTTCAATCTGCCGCACGGTCACATAGGCAGCTTATGACCACATTCAAAGACGAATAGCCAACTTTGAGATCCATCGATACATACTACGGATGTCTGCAACGAAAGCCTACATAAGCCTTCGCTGCGGCCACTTTTTATTCGAAAACTGTGTCAAATTATTTGGGAATATGGATGCCATGGAGAAATGCATTGACAACATGAAGTCGTGCATTCTTTGTGGTTTTGATATGGAAAGTATATCAGGACAACTCAAACCTGATACTTGCAGTGTACGGGTTCTAAGCATTGATGGAGGTGGGACAAGAGGTATCGCACCATTGGTATATCTGCAAAAAGCTCAAAATGGTATAAGACTGACTTGATATTTGAAACTTGTTCTGGTAAGCCGCAATCCGCTACCGTTGTACATATAATGACTGAAACAATACAAATAGGTTCGATTACAGCAGCGGCCCTTGCTTTGTATGGATGGCCAGTTGAAAATGCATCTCAACTTTCAAAGCACTATCTGAGACTGCATTCCAATCTTGGTTTACCTTCCGCATCCCGGTGAAATTAAGAGCTTTTCAATTTTATTATTTCCTTGGCCGTGGATGGCCTATATTCTCTTGGGAACCTAGAGTCTGTTTTTCGAAGGGTGTTTGGCAGCAGAATAAGCATTTTTAGCTCTCCAAACGCTGTCCAGATAGGTATCGAGCTAGGGATAACAGCCACCACATTCCGGGATACCACAGTAGGTGTTCTTGGAAACCACAATGCAATAAGTCGGGAAAGACGGACGAACGGCAAGGATTCTACCTATGGGCTGCCAGCTATAAAACTAACTTGCTAAAATTACTACATGATAAAACCCAAGGATGGTGTCCTACTCCCGTGATGGAAGATGCAAGACCATCCGCCAGACTAGCCATACTCACTATGTGTTAACAGTAGAACAGTATACGATGTGCTACTGCTGCCCCTTTGTAAGTCGCCTCCAGAGCAATCATTCGTCATAACCGTCAAAATCAGATAATTAAGAGCTCCCAGCTATTTCAAGCCGTTCCATATAAAGGGCGTTGGGTCGTTCAAGATGGCGGTCTTATGTATAAAAAGCCAGCCTCCATCGCCCTCTAGGAAGCCGCATCAGTTTTACCTTCTACTCCTAGGCTAGGCCGAGTCTTGTCCTATCATTCGGATCAGGAATTTCAAAAGCAGATGAGCCTCTTGTTTCAAAGGCGCGACGACCATGGAAGGATTACATTCCTGATTAGTTTTATAAAGGCTTTCTGGAGCTTTGGTCACTCAGATAGGGCATGGCAGCAGTTTGTCAATTGCCAAAATGCTGGCCAAAGAACTGATACGGGAGCACTGGAAGAGTTCTACAGGTTCGATGTGAAGTTCACAGGGCCAGAGCCACAGTTAGAGGACGTAGTGAGACTCGAAGAGATTGGTCAACTTGCTCGCGCGCGAGTAAGGTCACGTTGCACGAAAATCAAAACGACGGCTGTGATATAAGCGGCTCTCCACTTACTCTGAATGATTCTTTAGTCTTTACCACCAATCGCCCTGCATAGCTATAAAAGACACACCAAAATGTCTATTTTGCAAGGAGAGTACTATTTTAGTACAGAAGTGCAATGCTGGACTCGGATCAGTTTTACCACTGGCCGTATAAGGGACGCCACGGCGTGGTCTACACCGAGGAGTGCGTGTCCCGATCGCCCTAGTTCGCCGGACGATTTTCTTTGTCGCCTCTGACTCGATGCTCAAACAACTCATCGCCACAGAGACAGAAATAACAAGTGGGTTGGGTGATCAAACCCAGAGATCTGAGACAAGATGAACAGCAAAATAAGCGCTGTCAACTGCATGTCAGAAAGGCGATCATTTATTTTTACTAGCCGCAAATTGATTAAACCATCCATCCAGATGAACGGATGCGAGGAAGGTTTTCCTCGCTTGGATCGACTGGCATTTGAAACGTGGTTGTCGATCATCTCCAGCTAGGCGCGTTGCTGCGGCTAGCCGGCTACTGATTCATACGAACTAGGCTTCTAAATTTCGCAGAGTAGCGCCGAGTTTGTTCAATGTGTGACTTGTAAGGCCGTTCCAGTCGAGCATGTAGTCTCAGCCAAGCATGAGTATTTTGCGGCTTACGAGGTCATGCCCAATCTATCATACATGGACTGAAAATGAAGCGACAACATTCGTGCATCATCTGACTTTAAGCTATTTTATTTTCTGCCTGCGAAACTAAAGACTTGCTCAGGTTAGGACTGCATGTGACAATGGTGAGGCTGCTACTTGCCAGAGACTTGGAATGACATGCATGATATACATAATTCTATTCACCGAAGAAATCAAAGCGAACAGGCCCAAGTTTGCGTCATACAAGTAAATTCATGATGATGAAAATGAGAAGTCAACTTCTAAACCCAAAGAAAGAACGAGAGGAGCCTAGCTCCGAACGAAAAGATATATACTGTAAAAGCATGGTAGATGCGTCTCAAGGAATGTTATATGATGTCCAACATGTTCCGACCCGGCCCTGCAAGTCAACGCTCTCTGCCATGTCGACTCTGTCGTTGTTTTTCTTGTGCTTTTACAGGCACTGCGAGTAATAGTCGTTGCTCTTGGTGCAAGTGCCAGAAGAGCAGCACGTGGCTCCGGCCCAGTTCTGACCACCGCACTGTCCGTACATGGATGCGCAGCTTCCGGTCGAGGGGTTTGAAGACGAGTTGCTAGGGGTGCTGGCAGGCGAGCCGCTGGGCTTGTTGGCAGGTGGGTTGCTAGGCGTACTGGCAGATGGGGTGCTGTTCGTGTTGTTACTGGACTGGGTTGGGTTGGTTTGAGGCTGTGACTGCAAATCACATAATATAGGTCAGTAAAAAAAAAAGAAAAAAAAAAAGGAAAAACCATTTCTCTGCAAAAAGCACAGTCCGCCCACAGAATTAAACTTGGTGGTTTGACTTACAGGAGTCGGGTTGCTGTTACTGCTGCTATTGCCGCCACCGCTGCCGCCGCTGCCGCTGCCACCGCTGCCACCGCCACCCCAAATAGCAGGACCGGGGTATGTGTACTCCGTCGCGCTACCGACCCAGATGTCATCATAGAGGCCCTTGTCGCTCTTGCTGTAGGCGCCGGGGAAGGAAACCAGGTCGGTCGGGCTGCTGGCGCCGTTGCCCGTGACCTTGAGCTGGG
This sequence comes from Pyricularia pennisetigena, assembly GCF_004337985.1. Taxonomy (NCBI): domain Eukaryota; kingdom Fungi; phylum Ascomycota; class Sordariomycetes; order Magnaporthales; family Pyriculariaceae; genus Pyricularia; species Pyricularia pennisetigena. The sequence goes on along the minus strand of NW_021940922.1, from coordinate 467,847 downwards.
CGCAGCTGAGGTAGAACTGCGGGTTGCCGGCCGAGTGCAGGCCGACGTGCTCGGCCCTCAGCAGGTAGTTGGCGGCCTTGAGGCTTACGGGGATGGTGGTGTAGAACTCGCTCATGCCCGACTCGAACTCTTTTCTCGACTTGGCGCCGTACTGGTCGATCTTGAACCACACGTTGCCAGAGGGCTTCCAGCTGTCGACATCCTGTCCATCCGGAACCTGGGCCATGTAGAACATGAACGGGCCGGGATGTATGACGGGCGACGAGGCGCTGAACCCGATGCGGGATCCCGCAGAGACGGTCTGCACGCCGGCAGCGGCGCGGCCGGTCTTTTCGAAGCAGGCCATCTGCGGGGAGTTGATGTCCTCGATGGGGGACTGACTCGGGTTGTTGGCCGTCTCGCGGATGAACTGCCAGTTGCTGGACTTGGCACCTCCAACAATGGTCCCCTGGAACATGTCTGTTTTTTTTTTTTTTTTTTTTGGTATTGTTAGTCGCCATATCTAGTGTGATGTTTTTTTGCTGCCGCAAAGGATACAATGAGGAGGGGTTGATGCATACAGTGGCCCATGGCCGCTGGGGCCAGGACGGCGAGCAAAGAGATTGAAAACTTCATATTGGCTGATAAACCGGATCGCAACTGGATGGAAAGAATGAAAAATAAAATATAATAAAATCAAACGAACGATGGATGGAGCGACCGAGGGTGGCTTCCAAAATTCAAGATTCTCCAAAGGTGAGAGACGGTAAGCCTCTTTATATATCACATCATCGAACCACCTTCAGGTACCTACCCTCCCTCTGACATCCCTTTGCAAAAAAAAATATAGTTTACCCTCTGCAACGGGCTCGCCTGTCATGAATGTGCCATGTTCGGAACGTGATCTCCGTTGAAAACCGCCATGTTGACGTATCTCTTGGCAGCCCTCCCACAGCCCTGCGCCCATCATCCCTGTACCGTGCTGCCAGAAATAAATTGTTTCCCCTTTCATGCCCTGCCCTGCGCATACACCAGAACCAAATCGAGCCCAAGATTCGTCTCAAGTCCTGTCGCTTCGCCACGCCCAATCCCTTCCCCCCCTTTGTTTCGTTTCCCGCCCCCAAAACCCCCATGCAGACCAAAAAAACGTTCGAACCCGGTCGGCGCTCCCTCCCGTGGCACCAACGGGGGGATCTGGGGATTATGGGATTGTTTCTGCTTATGCGATTGCCGTGTCCCCCTGACTTTTCCACGAATGGAATGGCCTGGTCAGGGGAAGTGGATGCGGTCATTGGTGCATGGTTGAAATAGGGCCAAGCGAACCAACAAACCCCATAGGGAAATTGGTCCCAAGGCGTCCTAGGACCGACCGACTTTGTCCCGTTTCACATTGTTATTATCGCTCGCAGCATAGTTATTCTCATCCCATCGTCATCAATTGGGATGACGGGCCGTCCGTCCCGCTTTTATTTTTTTTTTGGTTGCCATGGTCCAGCCAATTTCGATTTTTTATGCTTTCTTGTTTGGAAATAATTGGGGAGGGTCATCAGATGTACTTGTAGCAGCCGGCAGTAGAATTGGCGCCAATGTTCAAAGTTCGGACTGGGCCAATAGCAATTATGATTAAACATATCAACAAAGAAAACAAAGAAAAACTAATTTCTTTCTACAACAAAGCACAACACACACATGGGCGGCCAGGATGACGGCAATAATACATTGATCGTCCAGTCCCCTATTGAACTATGCGTTGGTTGTTTTTTTCGTTTTTGGTCTTCTTCCCCTTCGCTTCCACCTCGGTCAAATAGGCAGGCAGAAAAAAAAAATCCGGGCGTTTCTTTTCTTTCTTTTTGTTTCCTTCTGGGCACATTGCGTCATTGAAACACGAACGAGCCCAAAAAAAGAAACAACTGCAGTCCAACAATAGACAGAAGAAAAGAAATGAAAATTTGACCACCCGAGGATTTTCTCAACCATCAATCACTCGCCCCGCCAACACACAACCGGCCCGAATGCCGAACACCACCATAGATGCGCCATGTGGCTTACTGGCGGTGGCCGTAATCACCACCAACTGCCGGGGTCATCTTGCCCTTGCGGCGCTTGGTCTCGGGCTTGGGCTCCTCGGCGGCGGGTTGGGCAGGAGGGGCGTACTCGGCGGAAGGGGCCGGCTGCTCCTTGTGCTCCTCGTGCTTGGGTTCCTCGTACTTGGGCTCCTCGTGTTTGGGCTCCTCATGCTTGTGCTCCTCGTGCTTGGGTTCCTCGTACTTGGGCTGCTCGTGCTTGGGCTCCTCGTGCTTCGGCGCCTCGGCGCTGGGGATGGGGACGGTCTGGTAGCTGTGGACGGGGGTGTGCTCGGCGACGGGCTGCTCCTTGTGCTCCTCCTGCTTGGGTTCCTCGTACTTGGGTTGCTCGTGCTTGGGTTCCTCATACTTGGGCTGCTCGTGCTTGGGCTCCTCCTTGTGAGCCTCAGGCTTAGGCTCCTCGTGGTGCTCCTTGGGCTGTTCAGCGTGGGGGACGGTGTGGTAGGGCTGCTGGGTAGGAGCAGCAGGCGGGCTCTGGTAGGTGCCGGTCGGGTGGGTCACCTCGTGGGTCGGGGCAGGGGCCGGCGCCTCCTCAGTGTGGTTGCCGTGGGGGACGGTTTCGTACTTGTGCTCGGTGGCCTTCTCGGTGCAGTTGGCAGGAGGGGCGTCGTAGGTCGGGCTCTGCGAGTGGGCCGGCTCCTCGGCGGGCTTGGTCTCCTTGTAGCCGCCCTCGGGGTGGACGTGGGCAGGCTCCTTGGCGGGCTCTTCAGCCGGCTTGGTCTCCTTGTAGCCGCCCTCGGGGTGGACGTGCTCCGGCTTCTTCTCGGGCTCGGGCTCCTTGTAGTCGCCCTTGGGAGGAGGAGCCTCTTGCTCCGGCTTTTTCTCCGGCTCCGGCTCCTTCTCGGGCTCGGGCTGGGGGATCTTGCCCGGCTGGGGCGTCTTGTGGCAGTCTCCGCCGCAGATGATGAGGTTGGCGAACCTGGGCAGGTCGCAGTTCACCTGCCAGCCACTGGCCTTGGCGCACGATCTGAGACCACGGTTGACGATCGAGTCGCAGTTCACGCAGACAAAGGGGCCTTTCTGTTCCTGGCGCTTGACGCGCCCGCCCTCACCCTCTCCCGCACCCGGGCCAAGAGGGCTGTCAAAGTTGCTGTCGGCATCAAGGTACTCGCATGGGTTGACGATGCCTGTTGTGAGTCATGTGATGGTCAGTAATTAGTTAGTGTGATATGCCAAGGGGCTAATGACGCGTCGCCCATAGGCGTCGGCAAATGGTAGGTGGGTTTTTTGTGATTATTATTAGAGTTACTAACCACAGACAGACTCTCCCTCCTCGTGGCCACCATGCTCCTCTGCGCCAGGGCCCTCGGGACGAACACCGATAGAGTAGTCATACATGCCACCAGCCTGGGGGATAGGGCCCGCGGCGATAAGGGCAGGAGCCACGCCGAGAACGGCGAGGAGACAGATGTTGGTACGCATCCTGGGGTTGGGGGATGAACGAAAGAATGACTTATGCAGTAGCGAGCGACTGATGCTATGAAAGCAATGAACGAATGACTGTCGATGGGGATGATGAACAAACAAGAACCCGTCGCTCTCAGAACAGGAAACCCAGATTTATACATTGCTTGATTTTTACTATTTTGCTCATTTCATCGTGAGAAGCATATTGCCAAAGGTCTCGGCTCTCCTCTTGAGACCATCTATTGAATCCAAAAGACAAAAAGAAACAGGGTGCGGGCGGGGAGAATATCGATGCCGCAATCCACCCAACCACCGAAAACCAACAGGGGAGATGTTAGCCACGCCCGCTTGCAAAGAGCAAAGAAAAAAAGAAAAAGAAAAAAGACAAAAAAAAAAAAAAGCAGAAGGTAGGTTGAGACTCGCCACTGGATACCGTGGAAGAGGAACCTGTGGTAAAGCACGAATTAGCTTTTTTCAATCTACGGAAAACTGATGGATGGGATCGGTTCCTAATCGATTGACATTCTTGGCATCTCTTGGCCGCCGCCCGATTGTGCGAACGCTTCCGATACCCTTCACACCATCTATGCCTTGTATGCGGGTAGCCACTTACCAACATGTCTATCTACTGTACCTGCCTGCATTACGTACCTTGCATCCCCTATTTCTCACGGTTTACGGGCAATCCACCCAGTGTCAAAAGTGCCAAAACCGGCACAGGCCACGAGCGAATGGGCGTTAGGCTCATGGACAAGCCCCCTAAGGGACCAGTGAAAAAAAAAAAGAAGCCCAGCCCAGCATGAATTCAGAAACCCAATGGACATCCATCATCTCCATGGGTGATACGCTAGCCGCCGGTTTTGTGCGTCACCAATGCGAGAGCATGCCTGGCCTATGCTGTGGGAAGCATGACGGGCCGTGACCAGCAATCAGCGCCATTTTCACACGCTAGATTCTGGAACCGTCGTTCTATTTGTATACTTGGATCTGGGCCGGCGGCGAGCTAGCAGCGAACATCCTAATTCCATCGACCTGTTTCTCATTTCCCCCCTTCGTGTTAGTGGCGCCCTAGAAGCACACGGGAGATTTGGGGCTCATGCTTTGGACGAGAAGAAATGCGGCAGAGGGGGGAAAAAAAAAAGACTTTCCCGAGGAAATGGTTGGAACCGAGAGGGGGTGTACTTTTTTTTTGTTCCACCCCGTCTGTTTCGCTTTATCTGGTAGTCCCCTTTTTTTTTCGTTTTCTCCTGCTTTGTCATCCTGTCGAGTTTTCTTCTTAGCATCATCATCCCCGAATCGGACATTTTCTTTGTTTGTTTGCCCATGAACCGTGCTCGCTGCTACCAAACGTCGCGGGCTCGTGCGGCAAAAGCTCGACGACTAGGCAAAAAGTTGCCGGATCTAAAACCGCTTGGGACTCGTAGAGCAGGACTCGGGAAATACGAAGGGTCAAGACTCGTGGCCCTTGGTGAAGGACCTGTAACTAAAATGGAATCGCGCCAAGAGGACACAAAAAAAATGTCTCTATACATATGGCTCTTTTTCCCCCTGTCGTTCAATTTCCCTTGAAGAATATCATTCCAACGGTCAAGCAGAGCAAGGAGGCATCACTCGTTCATCCTTCCTTGTTTGCATTCTTTCTTTCTTTTTCCTAGCTATCCCAACTCTGACAGTATACATTCTTTCTAGAAGACAGTTGCTTTTGCGCTGCCTCCTATCCAGGGGTTCTGCTTCTGTCACACAGCCAGATACCCATTCACTCTCATTATTACTTTCTCTTTTTGCTTTCTATTCTTTACTTTTCAGTCGATCATTTACAGGCATCAATAATCAATAACCTTCTTTCTTTTGAGGTTTCCGCCAACACGGCTGACCTTGCTTCAAGGGTTCCACAATGTCCATCAAGGGATCCATCCAGATCCTGGCATTACTGCCCCTGCTACAGACCATCGTTCTCGCCCAGAATGGCCGCTTCATCGTGACGGGTAGGCAGACCGCCCTCAACACGACGAGCGGTGAGCTGCCCTCCCGTATGAATGTCAACCAGCTGCAGAATGATGGAGGCGCTCTCTGGTAAGGCTCACTTTGTTTGTTTCGACAGGGTGATGTGGATCAAAGACATGTCTTGTCTTATCTGATCTGAGTAGCAAAAGCGGAAGGCTGAAAAGATGTGTCTAATGCAGGGATCTTTTTATTCTTGGTCTGGCCGAGTTCCAGCAGGCGAAGGAGAGCGATGAGAATTCTTACTTTGGTATTTCTGGTAAGTTGGATGTTTACTTTACTGTTTGCTATTTCTTATCTTTCTTGGTATTATTTAAAACAAAAGAATGCTGACGAATCGATCCAGGTATTCACGGTCGTCCATACATCCCATGGAACGGCGTTTCGGCTGCATCCGGCGGCAATGGGAGGGGTTACTGTCCTCATGGTGTAAGTCCTCTGTTCGATATAGACTTCTCTCATGCAGTCGATTGATCACGTTACTGTATGTAGCATTGGCATCATGACTAACATACCTTTTCCCAGGAAATCCAATTCGCCACTTGGCATCGTCCCTATGTCGCAGTGTTCGAGATGGTTCTTGGCCAGCACATCACCACAGTTGCCTCGCGCTACCAAGGCTCCCAGGCGGCGACTTACCAGGCTGCTGCTGAGAACTGGAGGATGCCTTACTGGGATTGGGCCAGTGACTATAATCTGCCGCCGGCAGCCATGATGCCAACCATCTCGGTCAACGGCCCTACGGGACAGACGACCATCAAGAACCCGTTGTACAGCTACAAGTGGCAGCAGTTCCCTCTCAACACGGCCAACAACTACTTCCCCACCAGCACGGACCGCAACTGCTGGGGCTGGCCCGAGACAACTCGCCAGCCTGATTCCCGAGGAAACAACCAGTTTCAGATCGTCAACCAGGATCTGGCCGATGCCAACAATCCGCTCAAGAGCCAGGTGGTGAGTTTTGCGCGCGAGGAGGGAGAGTAAAAAAAAAAAAAAAAAAAAAAAAAAAAAAGTTTCTGGTGTGCTGACATTTGCAACATTAGTACCGCATCATGTCGACGGTCACCGACTTCAACACCATGGCCACCTATGGTACCAGCGGCTTGAGTTTCGAGGCTCCCCACAACGATGTGCATACATCCATGTATGCCATCATGACATACCTTGACTACTCTGGCTTCGACCCCATTTTGTAAGTGCTGGCATATATCCCTTGATTCACTTGGTGCCCGCCCCTGGACTAACCACGCCCATTCGAATCGCAGCTGGTTGCACCACGCCAACGTCGATCGTCTGATCGCCCTTTGGCAGGCAGTCAACTACAACAACACCGTGCAGACCGGCAGCTATCGTACCCGCGGTCTGTACGCCACGCCTGCCAACTCCGTCATCACGGCCGACAGCGAGCTGAAGCCCTTCTACCGTGACGCCAACAACTTCCACACCGGCAGGACGGCGTCCACGACCAAGAACTTTGGATACACGTACCCGGAGTTGAAGAACGAGAACAGCGCCACCAAGGACCAGCTGCGCCGCTCCGTCATCAGGTCCGTCAACATCCTCTACGGTGACGGCTCCATGGCCAGCCAGCCCGACCCGGCCGCCGTGTCGTCCGTCGCGCCCGCGCCGTCCAGCACCGCCGCGTCCAGCTCCTCGGCCGCTCCTCAGTCATCGACTGTTGCTTCTGCCCCGGCCGTTTCATCCAGCAGCTCGGCCCCCTCAGCTTCTGCTGTTCCTGTTGATAACAGCAGCGACGGCCAGAACGATGGTGATAATGACGGCAGCAACGATGGCGATACGGACTCTGCACCTGCACCTGCACCTGCACCTGCTCCCAACCCCGCCCCTGCCCCTGGACCTGCGCCGGCTCCCAACCCCGCCCCTGCCCCGGCCCCTGCTCCTGGACCCGGCGGCAACGGCAAGGGCAAGGGCAACGCGAACAACCGCAGGAACTGGGGCCCTTGGTCCTGGCTTTTCGGCCGGCGCAGCCGCATGGTCAAGCGCGACCCGACCCTGTCAGACCTCGAGCTCATCCCCGAGATCCTCGGCAAGGTCGCTCCCGGCATCAGCGACGTCATCAATGGCGCGGTCGTCAAGGTCTCCGCCGGCGACTACGGCAGCATCGGCAAGCATTCCAAGAAGCCGTCGGCCTCGTCGGCCGGCAGCAGCTATGGCAGCAGCAGCAGCAGCAACAAGGCCTCGCCCGCCCCGGCTGCTCCCATCAAGCAGTACTCGATCGGCGTCGAGGTCGAGCGTAGCGAGCTTCCTCTCCCCTGCAGCCTGGTCTTCTCCATTGGCAACACGTACATCGGCCACACGGCTCTGCTTTCCATGCCCATGGAGGGTACCACCTACGACGACCTGCCGCTTGACAAGGCCATCAAGGCTGCTGGCATGAACCCGGTCGACGTCAACAAGATCCAGGACCTGCTGACTGCTCAGATCAAGATGGTAAGTTTTTTTTTTTTTTTTTTTTTTTTTTTTGTTTGTTTGTTTATTCAGATGGACCGTTGAAAAAGCTTACAAACCAATTCTTGGCGCAACTCGCCACAGCCCAACGGTACCATGATCACCAATGCCAACGTTCCCAGTCTCAAGGTCAAGGTCCGCGGTGAGGAGGTCAGGCCCCCGGTCGCTCTCGATGAGTTCCCCACCATCATCAGCAACTTCTTCAACGGTCCTACTCTTGGTGGCCTGAAGTGCAAGATCATCAATGCTCTGGGTGGCGACTTCAACGACGCTGCGGATCAGGGCTATGGTAACGGCCCGGCCCCCAGCAACACCAACCAGGGCGATGACTACAGCAACGACAACAATGACAATGATGACGACAGTGATGACGACGACGACAACGATTACAACAACACTCCGGCCCCCCAATCGTCTGTCGAGCCCGTCAGCCAGCAGCCAAGCCCCTCGGGTGGTGACTATGCCCCTGCCAATACACCGGCAGCCTCATCCCCTGCCCCGTCACCTTTGACCAGCGACGTCGTGCCTGTCCAGACCACCATGTCGACTGTCACTGCCCCGTCGGCCCAGTCCACCTCCAGCAACGTCCCCGACTTGGCATTGCCATCGTCGTCGTCGTCGTCGTCGACTACCCCGGTCTTTAGGGATGAGACCACTTCGCCTGTCTCGCCATCTCTGGCATCGACCACTCTGTCTGCATCCGAGACTCCCAGCTCTGATGTCAAGCCCGCTCAGAGCACAACTTCGCCGGCTGCGGACACATATGTTCCTTCGCCTTCGGTTGCGACCACCGCCACCACCTCGTCCGTTGAGGCTGTTGCTGTGACCTCGTCTACCTCGGCTACTCCGGTCGCCGAGACTTATGCTCCTTCGTCCTCTGTGGAGACGACTGCTTCTGCGGTTGTGCCTGCATCAGAGACCCCTGCCTCGGACGTCAAGCCCGTCGAGAGCACCACCTCCCCGGTTGCTGACAACTATCCTCCTTCGCCCTCGGCCATGAGCTCTTCGGTTGAGGCCGTCGGTGTGACTTCTTCCACCTCTGCCGTTGTGCCCGCTTCTGAGACCCCTTCGCCTTCTCCCTCGGACTCGGGCGATCAGGGCTACACTCCCCTGCCCTCGCCTCAGACCACAGCCTCCTCCGTCGAGGCGGTTGGTGTGACTCCGTCAGCCACCCCGGCCACCACCAGCCCAAGCTCTGTCGTCGTGCCTGCCTCCGAAATGCCCTCGCCTTCGCCCTCGGATTCCGACGACTATCCCCCGTCTCCATCTTCGGTCCAGCCTACAACTTCGTCTGTTGAGGCTGCCGGTGTGACTTCCTCCACCTCCGCCGTCGTGCCCGCTTCCGAGACCCCCTCGCCTTCGCCCTCGGATTCTGATGACTATCCTCCGTCTCCATCGTCGGTCCAGCCCACAACTTCGTCCGTCGAGGCTGTCGATGTGACTCCGTCAGCCACCCCGGCCACCACCAGCCCAAGCTCTGTCGTCGTGCCTGCCTCCCAGATGCCCTCGCCTTCGCCCTCGGATTCAGACGACTATCCTCCGTCTCCATCCTCGGTCCAGCCCACAACTTCGTCCGTCGAGGCTGTCGGTGTGATTTCCTCCACCTCTGCCGTTGTCCCTGCCTCCGAGACTCCCTCGTCAATCGTCCCGGTCGTTTCGTCGGCCAGCCCGAATGCTTCCGCCTCGAACAACTACCCTCCATCGCCCCAATCCTCATCAGTCGTTCCCGTCGTCAACTCGCCCACGACGACACCGGCTCCCGCCAACGACGGCTACGGTAACCGCGCACCGGCCCCGGTCCAGTCTGCCGTCCACCCCACCGCCGATCAGAACTACCCGCCGTCCAACAACGCAGGCGGCTGCGGTGCCGTGCCCCCTGCTGCCCCTGCCGCCCAGCCCGTGCGCAAGGTAGCCGTGGAGGTCGCCAAGCCCGCTCCGCAGTCCACGGCTCAGGCCACCGCCGAGACCCCCAACGGCGAGATCTTCACGCCCTCGGCGCCCAAGTCCCCTGCCAACGCCGAGCCCGCCGTCAAGAACACCCCGCAGGGCGCCGTCTTCTCCCCTTCCCCGGCCAGGAAGCGCACCGCCAAGATCCGCATGGCCAGGCGCGCGGCCATCCAGGCCCGCTCCCTGGGTCTGCTCGAGGGTCTGATCGGCACGCTTGCCAACGGTGCTGCTCCGGGCGGCGGCGGCGGCAGCTACGGCGCCGCTCCCGCCCCTGCTTCCACCGACGACAACGATGCTTACGACAGCTCCTCTGCCGACCCCACTTCCTCCAGCAACGATGACGAGGACTACTCCGACGACTCCGACGACTCCGACGACGCTAGCCCCTCGTCGCTGGACCAGCTCGCCGCCGCTCTTGCCACCGTCATGGGCGGTGCCGGCAACAGCGACATGCTCAAGAGCCTCGGCAGCCTCGATTCCTACATGCAGGCGGCCAAGGCTGCTGCCGCCGCTGCCACCCCTGCGGACGATCAAAGCAACTCGCCGCAGGCTGCTGCTGCTGCTGCTCCCGCCACCCCGGTCTTGGGTGGTGCCAGGAGGGTTGGCGGTGTCGCGTACTAGGAGAGAAACGTGTACATTCAAAGGCGAGTGGTTCATAAGATTGGAACATAATCAGTAGATGGTGTACATGCTGCACATATACGAGACCACGCACGCACACATGGTTGGGATGGGGTTTCTGTTTCTTTCTTTTTTTTTTTTTTTTCTATGTCTATTGTTTCGATCTTTTTGGAATACCCTTGCTAAATAGGGTGTGGAGATGTGTGTAAACTAGTACAAATAAAAATACTGTGTACTCCAAGATTGCAAACATATAATGAGCTCGCCCGTATAAGAGGACCTACCAATGCGGCAAAAGCGTGGCAAAAGCCAATCAAAAAAAAAACAAAAAAAAAAGAAATACTCATAAAATTGACATAAACCTTGCTGATACCCTCCGTCTTGCACTGCTCTCTAGGTTTGCCGGTCACAGGCGTGCCCTCTACAACCTCCGCCTTGATTTCGACATCCCTGAATGCTAAACAATTGATGTTTACTCGAAAAAATGGTCTAATTTGAACAGTGTAAATAAGTTGGAAAAGGTCGTTTGTATTTGTAAATAACACTCGGGGATGTATATATAATAGTTTAAATAACTACCAAGTACGGCACTTGGCTTATGACAAGGCGCGAACATGATGAAATTAGAATGAATCTCAATGCGCCGCACGAACTTTGCTCAAATTCTCCAGCCGCTTGTATTCTTTGCACCACACCTTGCAAAAATATTGAAATCCCGGCGTCAAGTCAAGTCTGGCCGCTAGCAACTGTTCTTTGCAGATATTCACACACTCTTCCGGAGTCTTCCCGGGGGGCACTGATATCCTGGGCATCTGATATAAGTGCGGCTGTGAGGCGATGACGCCGCAGGCAAAAGTAACAAGAAAAGTAGTTCCGAAACGCATCTTGGAAAACGAGAGTCTCCAGGGTGAGTCCAGGATAAAAGGGGAAAGAGTAGGTTTGGAGGGAAAGGGTATCAGCTTGCGATGTCGTAGCTCTGCGGGCCAAGGCAAGGAAGAGATGAGATGTCTGTTTGTTTGTTGGCTGGGAAAATTCTCGAATGTAAAACTGAATATTTGCCAGTATACCTTGTGTAGGGAATGTCGGGAAGTTAGCTCGAGGCTAAGCATTGCTACAAGATCTGAGAAGTCTCGATATATGAGTAAAAAGCTTGCATTAATTTCAAATTTTAAAATATCCTCGGTTAATCCGAATCTTATTAGTTTCGGTTGTTTTTACTAACTGTTTAATCATATGCTGTGTTATTTATAGTTCCTACAATTTGACGGGTTGTCTAGCATCCCATAACACCGCGATCGCCCCGATATCTGGCGTTGATTAGTGTCTGCACCGTTTTATCAAATACTGCAGGTATTTTTCATCAAAAGAGATTTGAGATTCAGGTTTTCTAAAATTATCCTAATTCTAGCCAGACAAAATGTATGCAGAACATATATATGGGGAAAAAAAAAAGAAAACAGCAAAAGCAATGACCCAACATTCTCATGCGTGGCATAACACGAATGCCCTTCAACCAGCATAGGTGAGAACAAGGCAAAAAAAATTCTCTTCCGGTCAGGCTTGAACTGACAACCTCTCGATGGTGGGTCGAAACTTAACAGTCGAACGCGCTAGCCAATTGCGCCACGGAAGATGGGCTTGAAACAATGTTACTCGCTTGATGGTGACCCGGATTTGTGCGGGCATTATATCGCAAGGGATTTAGAAGCTTGGTTGCAGTAAATGTGGAATTTCTTTTTCCGTGTTAATAAAATACCCGCAGACCCGGAACGAGTCATATGTTAGGTAGTGTTCGAGGCAACGTCCGGAATCTTGGCGTTGGGGAAAGCTATGGCACATCTTGGGAGGTCATAACAACGACTTGGTAGCGAAACTCTCTGCAAGATTGACTGGTCTGCAACCCACCGCTTGACAAATCGACCCCAGAAAGGGAACGATGTGATTGAGGTTGGTGAAGCGCAGCCAATTGGCCATTCGATGCAAAAATCTGCACTGGAAAGGGCTGAGTGAAAAAGAAAAATAGATCGAGATGAGATGTAGACCTACGATTCATATCATCCATCTCTCTACGAAAATCTTCACATCACATAAAAACACATGTGCCAATCCATCATCTTTGCAAGGGCAGGCTGGGCGCCAACTCCGTTCCTTGGGCTTGTATTACGTAGTAGAGTAACATCTTGTAGACGTACGTCTTCGTGCGATAAACACAAAAACTATAAACAAGCACAATGTTTCCCAAGTCCACGTGCGACCGAGTCAAGATGGGTTCATTGTTTGTCTCGAGTCGTGAACTTTACTGCCTGGTCATCTCGTTTTATAGTGGGGGAGGGAATGATTTAGCCAATCCAACGCTCCCCCGTTCTCTTGACTTGACTTTGCTCGCCGCTCGGACTGCGCCAAGGCTGATACGATGGCAAATTCTGTCTTCGCCGTGTTCGCCGTATATTGCTCGCCCAGCTTCCCATAAGAATGGGCTGGCTGGCCGTCATGCGATGTTGGGCATAACTCGGGAATACAGTTCATCTAGATGCAACCTTTACCAACGCGTCTTCCTTTTGCCAATCAATTTCAGATTGAAGCCTCACTCATCATTGGGGTTGTATCTCTAAAATAGGATACACTGCTATCCGCTCCAAATGATATAATCCCATAGTATGACTCGTGGGATTTTAAGCTATGCGTCACAAGTGTCATGCGTACCTTGACGGGAAGAAGAATTGTGCTAGAAGAGGGGAAAGAAAGAGAGAGAGAGAGAGAGAGAAAAAAAAGAGACGGAAGACTAAGTTGCCGGCACTAGTGATGATGATTATTAAGAAGAATGCCTAGTGTACAAAAATGTGCAACTCAATCGGATACGACCAGGGCATCCGTTTGCTTGGATCGTCATGCTTCTTGACATGTTCTTTTTTCATTTTATGATCCCTGTAGGGCATCACCCGGACTCGACTCAGGCTTTATTGAGACCCGCCGGAGATGGATGGTTATTGAATACTGCGTAGCAACCATGCTAGGCTATTGCCTTTTGAGGAGCAGCCAAGAAGTGTTGGGAGGTTCACACGAATTACACTCCTCTCTTCTTATATCACGCTTTGGCCGAAGCCATAGGACCCTCAATGGCAAGTTGGCAGAGGAGTTTACTACCACAGCAGGGGCCTTCAATTCTCCTACTCTTCTGCTACTGAAGTCATACCCAAAGCGAAATAGTGTAGTGAAAAGGAAAGGCTACCAAATACAGAGTAAGCATAAAACGCATCAACAAACGAACGGGATCTCCTTAGGCCGAAATCCAAAAAATCATTTAATGCAATGGGACCTATCACCGTAAAACCCGCCAAAGTGCCGGGAAATTTTGACAAAGGAAAAAAAAAGGTTAAACCTAGAGCGAGAGGAAAAGGGGGGCTCACCTCGTGGGCCGTGTGCCAGATAGATAAATCCCAAGCCCTGCGAGAAACGTGCGGAGGAACCTTGAGCGTTGCATTCGCCGCCCACCGGGTGGGAAGCCCGGCGTTTTTTTAGCTTGCATGAGTTGACAACCTTTGAGTGACGTCGCAGGCGGCCGCCGCCCGCCCGCCGCTACTCTCTCGCACTTGTTATTTTTTTTTTTTTCTCCTGCCTGTTGCCTGCCCCCATCATGATCGGTAGATGGAGAGGGTCCTTTGCGTGGATGGACCGTGGCAACCCGCCGTCACCCCGAGGCTAGTGGGACATGACACTCTAAGTTCTATCCCGTCGGGTGAGCGTCTTTTATACAACATGACGTTGAACCCTCATGAAACATTTCACGTTGCCATGTGTCGAACTTTCCTTCTCTGTTCGTTTTTTGGTTTTCGATTTCGTTCTTTTTAGGGCTGTGAAGAAAAGCTCTCTGTCGCGTTTGGTGGAGACCTTTTTCCAAAGTTTCTTTTTTTTTTTTTTT
>NW_021940922.1:440800-452911 GCF_004337985.1 Pyricularia pennisetigena | reverse complement strand
CCCCCCCCCCCTCTCTCTCTCTTGGTATAATGAAAGTCGTACTCACCCAGCAATCACGGCATCGTAGTAATCCCCAACGGCACAGGTCGACACGTCTGGGCCGGCACAGCGCACTCGCCCAAGGCATGGGCCATCGGAATGTTCGTCATCGAGCTGCTCTACGTGCTCGTGCTGGGCCTGGTCAAATACTCGACCCTCTGCCTGTATTGGCGGCTGTTCGGCGCCGAGAAGCGCAACCGCATCCCCATCTGGATCATGGCCGGGCTGGTCACGGGCTGGGTGGTCGCGATCCTCATCGCCACCGTCTTCCAGTGCTTGCCCGTGAACGCGTTCTGGGACCGCTTCGACCTGGAAAACCGCATGCCGTCGGACCAATACAAGTGTGAAATTGATAGCAAGCTGTTTATCATCGGGACGGCGATCCCGACCGTCGTCACGAACTTGCTGTTGTTGACCATGCCTGTGCCGTACGTTTGGCGGCTGCGGATGCCGACTCCGCAAAAGGTCGCCGTCTTGGCTGTTTTCCTGTTTGGTGCCATGTAAGTCCGACGTCTCTTGGAGCTTTTGCACGAGGTCACAGGTCTGACCGGATGGTTGTCCGTGAGGGTTGTCCGTGGGGCTTGACTAACATGTATGTGCTTCATTTACCTGTACAGTGTCACCGTGGTGTCGGGAATACGCCTTTTTGTCATTGCCCACTTTGATGTGATGGACCCGGATATGACGTGGTACATAAGCAATTCGATCATCTGGTCCAATGTTGAGGGGAACATTGCTATTTTATGCTGTAAGTCATTGGTCCATCAAAAGCTTGTTCTCAGGCCAACCTCCACCGCGGCAATCATCCATTCTAACAACTTTCCCCCCCTCGACCAAAAAGGCTGCCTCCCAACCCTCAAGCCGATCCTAGACCTCTTCGCCGCCGGGACCACCAGGGCAGCGGCGCGAGTCAGCCGCGAGAGCCGCAAGACCACGGGTCCCAGCCCGGCGGGCGGTAGGATCCCCGGCGGCAGCGGCAGCAAGCAGATGCAGACGCTGCAGAGCGGATGCGGCCACGAGATACCGCAGTGGCTCGACGAGAGCCGGAGCCGCTCGGAGCCGCAGCAGCGGAGCGAGCTCGGCAGCAGCAGCGGCGAGGTGGCCAACCTGCGCACCATGACCGAGATCAAGGCCCAGCGGCGGCCGCCGCTCGCGCACGCCAACCCCGGCGTGGGCAGCAGCGGCGGCAACCTCAGGAGGATGAGGTCCCTGACCAGCTCGCCGACCCTGTCGCGCAGCAGGAGTTTGAGCAGGGCGAGGCTGGCAAGGACGAGGAACAGCGGCGACGATGGCGCGCCGTCCGATGTCTCCAGCGTCGACGAGCTGGCGGGCATCACGGTCACGTACGACGTTG
Source organism: Pyricularia pennisetigena (assembly GCF_004337985.1). Taxonomy (NCBI): domain Eukaryota; kingdom Fungi; phylum Ascomycota; class Sordariomycetes; order Magnaporthales; family Pyriculariaceae; genus Pyricularia; species Pyricularia pennisetigena. The sequence continues at coordinate 451,518 of NW_021940922.1, read as the reverse complement.
TGGTGTCGAGCGAGAGGGTGAAACCACTGGAAAAGCCGTCGCTGCCGGAACTGTTCAGGTTCAGCGAGATTGGATTTCCAAATCCCAAGTTTTCGGGGGCTTAGTTTAAACTTTTTTTTATTTCTTTTCTCAAAAAACAAAAAAAACAAAAACAAAAACAAAACAAAACTTCGTTTATTTCTCCTTTGTTTTCTTCTTTTGCCGCCGGCCGACGGACAGAGTAGCGAGCGAGCTTTTTGGTTACTTTTTTTCTTTCTTGTATGTATTTTTTATATTCAGGTCTAGGACCATTTGCCGTAGAAGCTCGGCCTTAGCTTTGTTATACTCAGGTATCGATATACGAAATAGGCACCTCCATATTGGTAGGGAAAAGAGATGAGGTATCGTTATTGAGTGAAGGGTTTCGCCGTAAAATACATGGATGGAACATAGTGTACAGCACAATTAACGGCAGGACTTGCTGCTCAGCGTGCGACTTCCAGCACGGCTTTCTCGATCCTCCCAAAGGAATCCATTTCTTCGTTTTCCTTTTTAATTTCCAGAGCCCTTTGTTTGTAGGAACTATCCGACAAAATCTGATCGACAGCAGCAGAAATTTGCTCGGGAGTCGGTCTCGCTGTTCTGAGATTTATTCCCAGCCCTGCATATTCCATGCGATTCGCCACGTCGGCTTTGTCGTTGCTCGTCCCGGCGATAATCATGGGAGACCCGTTCATCACTCCGTGCATGAAGCCGCCGTAGCCGCCCTGGATGGTTTAAGTGTCAATCAGGCGAATGGTGAATGGATGATGAGGTATCCTGGGGTCCGGCGCAATTGGAACAGGCAACTCACATTTGTAATAAAAACATCTGCATGCGGCAAAATATCATTGTAAGAAAAGTAGTCCAGCACCTTGACATTGGCAGAGGGCAAGCTGCTCTCCACGCTCTCCGGGAGCCTGGCACCTTTTTTCCCGAGGACCCCAACGATAAAAAGGTCATCCCTGGCGCCCAGTCCCTGAAGAGCAGGTATAAGCAGCTCGCTGTGGTCGATATCCACAGTGCCCTGCGTCACAAACACGAGCGTCTTTCGCTTTGTCTGGCCGTCCGCCTGCGCGTCGCGTTGAGCCTCCACATGATCCCGAAGCCAGTCTGGAAGCTCGCCGCCTTTGCCCTCGGGAAGCGGCAGGCCTCCGACGAACCTGATCTTGGGACTGAGGTCTCGCCTCCTGTACTCCAGCCCCGGGCTGCACAGCTGCAGCGTCAAATCCGGACCCTCCAGCCACGCATCGGCCAGGGCGTCGACCCGCCTCGTGCACCCCATCTCGCCCAGGATCCGGTTCAGCATCGCGCGCGTCTCTGCGGTGCCGGCGTCGAACTCCGCGTGCAGCCTCAGCATCTCCTCCCCCTCGCGCCCGACCGGGTCGACAGCGAACCCGAGCGGCGGCGCGTCGGCGCTGGTGCAAAACAGCACCGACACGTTGAGCGACACGACGGGCGGGAAGCCGTCGTCCTCGTAGCCGCGCGGAGGCGGCGCGCCGTGGATGAACGGCAGCGCCCCGCCCGCAAACATGTCCTGCAGCACCACGACGCTCCTGCCGGGCGTTTCGCCCCTGGCCGCCTCGAGGGCGGTGCGCAGCGCGTCGGCGTAGTGCTTCGTGCCGCGGAGGAAGACGTTGCGGAATACGTGGTCCAGCCGCGCCGGTCCCTCGGGCAGGTCCGCGTAGCCGGCCATGAGGTCCGGGTGCAGGACGAAAGGGCTCGGGGAGGGGAAGAAGCGGGCGATGCCCGAGGACCGCGCCGAGGATTCGAACTCGGCGGCCGTGACGTACCAGACTTCGAAGCCGCGCGAGGCGAGGTGGGCGGCCGCGCGCATCACGGGGATGGTGTGGCCCGCCCCGGGCAGGGACATGGCCACGACAAGGGGCTTCTCTGTTGCGGGTGGCATAGCGTTTCGATTTTTGCCTTGTTGCGGGGCTCCGTGCTGTTTGGGTAAAGGAAAAAAAAAAAAAAAAAAAAAGACTTAGTATGCGACTGGATGTATCGCATCAAATCCTTCCCGTATCTGTTTGCATTAATCATCCGCCGACATTTTGGAGGATCTTGTTGCAATTCTATCCTTGGAAGTTTTTATTGTCCCCCCTTTTGTGCTCTCTACGAAGCCGTTTGCTTGCTTGGTAAAGCTGACAAATAATCAATGTACGCACCAAGTCAAAACATGGTGTTTGGTGCAATGGCAGCTCCACTGAAGTCGCGAAGGCGCGAGGTTAGGTAATTTGTCCCCTGGCAAGCCGACTTCAACATGCATAGGTCCGAAATTACCCGGCATCCCCAATGCTTGTCTCTTGCGCGCCGAGCAAGTATCTGCCTACCAACCTACTTGGAAGCAGAACACATGTTTGAAGTGTTGGCGAGGGATAAAAAAAAGATCTGGAGTGAATGGCACCGATGCGAGTGGGGCTTGTAGCGCTCGCGACGCCGCGAAAAAACACGGACAAACCCGGAAACGAACGATATTAGAATGGAGACCTGTGTACTCTTTGGCCGATCTACACTAGAAAACCAAGCGTAGGATGTTGGCAAAGGTAGCGGAGGGAAATTTCACGCAAACGTGGCGGTGAGAGGAGCCATCGTCGATGCCCCGACAGTGCAATTGACGCATAGAACCCGAACCCGAGACCCATCAACACAACTTTGCAACGCTTTTGTCGACGGACAACCTCAAAAGCAACTGCCGCGGCACGTCTCTGGCACCGTCCTGCCAGAAACCCGGACCCGACTACTCAATGCCCATGCGACCGTCCGTCTGTAGGCGGCCACCATCCAGGGTGGGAGGTGTTCGATTATGGAGACTTAGTTGAGGCGGCGGGAATACCCAGACGAGACTCTATGGCTGCGGTTATTCCGTTTTCCAGCTTGGATTTGGTGGAATTGGCAGGTGGACTGCAAACAACCATGCAGTCGTTTCAACAATGACACCGCGAACGTTGGCAATTAGATTTCGGTACCGATGGGTCATTGACAAAACGAAGACGGTGATGGTTGATGCTCGGTGCTGGTTGTGACTGAATGGCTACCATCCGACAGGAAGATTGTGAAAGAAGACGTGCCAGTCCCGGGATGTGCTTGCTGTTGGACACGCACAAAGGGAGCTCTTGATCAGCCAGACGAGAAAATGACGAGGAGTACGTGGTGAAACCTGAGCCGTCTATCTCGGCTGGATGCAATGTATACCAGGTTGGCAGCATGGCACTGACAACGATTTTTTTCCCGAGCGGTGTTATGTCGATTCCTACAGCCGCCACCAGGGTCTCCGACTTCCTACGCGCCTTTGGCCGCGATTATCAAGTCCAAGGGTGAAGTGTAGCCCAAGGTCCCTTTTCATAATCATCGACCCTGTCATCGTCTAGGGGCCGGTGACAGTTCTCGAACTTCTGTCTCTCATGCACAACAACGATCATATATGAGGATCTCTGCAAGACCTCGATGACCTGTAAGCGCTCCGAAATACGCATTGAGCTGTGCGCTGGCGGGCGATCCGCGCGCATTGTGATAATCTGTCGGCCAGCATAGGTCGGAGAATCACCTCGTTCTCGGCTCAGTGACCGAGGGATGACCCAGGGATGACCGACATCGCCATGCGGGGTGTAAAGTCCAACGGCTGCCACAATTCACGGTTGTAGCTTGTGGCGCAAGATGGATTATTGACTGGAGAGGCGTGTTGGACGCAGGTGCGAAGATGGATAGATACTATTGCGGGTAGCTTTCAATACCGCGACTGAGATCCTGAGCATCGTTCAGGGGCGGATCTATTCCAAGAGTGGAATCTCTGCCGGAATAAGTGAGGGCGACGGTGGAAAGCAAGTTGGAGTTGTACTGTAAAACGACGAATGCCGTATACTATAGCAATTCGACAAGACTGATGCTTGTGGGGCCGTCAACCATGGCGTCGTTCCTGGTCGAGTTAGGGACCACACAGGAAAAGAATAAAAAAATAATAATAGAATGTCGTACATGGCATAATGCTGTCGGCTGCGCTTGAAACTGATTGGATACTAGGCTGTCCGAGAATTCGAGAGAAGGGGTTGACGGTCCCCATCCAAGATGCTCTTCGTGATCTTGCTAGCCCTATTCAGGAAAGGGTAGTGACCCGTCTTTTCTTTGTGTGCCATGGCAAGGAAGCCAATGGAGACGACGATCCAATAGAGGTTGTACGAGACAACAGAGCCGACAGTAGCTGAATTGGTCCAGCCCAGGATGGAGTTGAAGACGCCCCAGAGCCCGCCTCCTTCAAAGTCTGGGTTGCAACACTAAATTGGCACAGCTATAATTAGTAAGGGAGCCTAAAGAAGACAGAGGAATAACTAGCAAGTGCTGTCGTACATTAACATGCCACACGCTCTTGGTTATGTCGTAGGAACCAGGCCCTGAACCGAGTTCGGCAGCATCGCCGCCGACTATCTTGTTCCACTGCGATGGACCCAAGGTGTTCTGGTAAGTATTTGACTTTTGATCCTTTGATATCGTCGCAACGCAAAGTCAAGCGGAAAACAACGCACCTCATTGGCCTCGAGATGCCATACACCCTTGGAGAAAAGACCGGCGGCGACCAGATACAGAAAGCATGTGGACGCGGCGAGGAACTTTTGCATTGATGCAAAGTTGGAGCCCCTGGTGTCGCGAGTCTGTCAGCCTCAAAGAATCGCTCTCAGTCTCGTAGCCGTGGTGCATATTGGCTTACTGGTAAATGGCATAGCCAAAGACCGCCCCGGCCAGCAGCCCTACAGCAGCCGTAAAGATGAGAGCCGAGACGGGATACCCGAGCCCGACGCCAGCGATAAAGATGACGCCCTCGAACCCCTCGCGCAGGACCGTGATGAAGGGCAGCAGGAACAGCGAATACTCCTCGCCCAAAAAGGCAAGACGATCAAAGAAGCGATTCCTCTCGACCGTCCTCGGCGACTCGGCACCGTCGCCGAGAGCAGAGTCATCGTCGCGCCCGGCCGACGAGGCGCGGAACGCCTTGAGCAGCTTGACCCGCCACTTGTCCTGCAGGCGCGACACGCGCAGCAGCACGGCGCCCATGGCGGTGATGACCACCGAGGCCAGGAGCGCAAAGACGCCCTCCCAGACGTCCTCGGCCACGGCCCACTCGTCGACGCCCAGGCCGTTGGCGCCGGCGATGACGAGGACGCCCATCAGGATGCAGACGGCCAGCCCGGCAAAGGTGCCGAGCCAGACCTGCCGGATCATGCGGCGCTGGAGCTGGGCGTCTTCATCTTGGTTGCTGCTGCTGCTGCTGCTGCCGCCGTCGCCGAGGGTTCGCTTGACCAGGGCCAGGAGGACCGAGACGATGATGGCGGTCTCGAGGGACTCGCGAAAGGTGATGAAGAAGACTGTTTTTCTTCAGGTCAGTATCCAGGAGGATTTTGTCGGTATAAGAATGCCAAGTGAGGGGGGTCAGGTCATGGGGACGTGGAGTGGTGAGTTTGGGAACTTACTGGGCAGCGCAAAGATTTCCATTTTCAACGTAGATATTATTGCGCGAGAATCAATTATGACAATTTCTCTGCTGCAAACAAACAGCCCGAGTTGGTTTGTATAATTTTGTGAGCTTTCCGACTAGATCTAGTCGAGTCTAGATTTCAGTCTGCCCATATCCCCCTTCTCCTGGTAAAGAAAAGCTCCTTCACCTTCACATTCACGAGCCAGAATTTTCGCCAGCAACCACCCCCCTGTTCTGCATTACATAAGACACGACACCACCAAAGCACATGTGGATTGTATGGATTGTTATCAGCCGAGAGCTAATCGAAAGGGCGGGGGTGTCAGACGACCGGCCGAGATCGGGATCAGGTGACCCTAGTCTAGCCTCTTTTCGGGTAAGTAAACCAAAAAGAGCAAGCAAAAGTACAAGACAGTTTTGTGGGTCCTCGCTTTGCTTGCACGCAGGGGATGAGGATGCAATGTCCTTTTGCGATCTCTTTTCCCCCCCACCTTCTTTTGGCAGCTACCGAATGCTGTGCCATACATTCAACCTTGTTTTCGTGGGGAGAACAACACACCACAAGGCGGAATCTTGTCTTGGCACTTGTGAATTCCGCCGAGTCTTATCCAATTGACAGCATGCAAAACCCTTGCTGAACATTGCTGAATTGAGGGAGATGACCTGCACAGAAGTTCGCTCATGGATCGCGATATTCTACCCTCGTTGAAGATGGCAGGGCCGACATCAACGACTGCGCAATCTGGTAGAGTCAAAGCTGTTATGGATGGGCCAAATCTCGCTGCCTGCGCATCTTGAAAAGTCAAGGGTTGTTTTGGTTTGGTTGGTTGAGAGTTCAACCCAACTATTTTTAAGCCCTCCAAGGCTCGTATGGGCAGGCATCAACCCGTGCTGACCTTGGCAAGAAAGAAACATGGCCTGTGTTACAATGCAGTACCAGCTCGGCTGTGATTCGATCGCTTGAGGAAGCGAGGGCTGCTCGCTGACGCTTGGTATTCCCCCATTAATATCGTCACCTCTGCTTTTCTGGTGCATGAGGTTTGCTTTGTTGTTCTTCGGGTCTGATGCTCTCTCAGTTGCACCGGATCCAATTAGTAGAGCTGGGCAATCATCATGGCGGCCACAACTTCTCCCAGTAACCCGGAGAAGGGCGACTACCTGTCTGAGAAGGCCGACTACATCTCAGGCAAGGCCGACTCCATATCAGAAAAGGCCAACTCAACTTCGGACAAGGGCGGCGACAATTTGGAAACAGACCGCGATACCCCGACAATATGGAACCAAGTCAAAGCTGCTGACCGCTTCTGGGCACACAAGTCTGCGGTCCGCACACTACAGAGTCTCGTCGCCCTCATCGGCTTCGTTTGCGTAGCGTGGATCCTTGTAAACACGGGCCGGAAGTACACCAGCTATTATGTTTACAGTCTACTTCCCCATTTTGATGACTTTCGGGTCGGCACTGTCGCGGTACCCATCGTAAGTTGAGATGATCCACCTAGCAAAGGTATTATAATCATGTGCAGAGGGGAACAGCTGCATTCTAACAAATGATTGGGCGAAACAGTTCGTCTTGTCGCTCACATGGGGTCTCTTCGACCTGGGATTCCGCTTCTGGCGCAAGCAGGGACGGCCGACCCATCCAGCCATTGTCGCCATCGCCGATTTGCTCTTCTGGATTACCATGATCGTTGCCATAGTGTATGCGGTCGTTGGGGTAGCTCGCATGCAAGCCTTTGGCTACGAAGCCGACGGCGAGGTCCTCTCCGACCCCTTCTACCACGTGTCTCGCGCGGGCGTCAGTTCCTGGGGCCAGTATCATCGAAACGTCAACACGGACACGTGGTCGTACGCTGTTAAAAAGGTCTACGTCAACCAGGATCGCCTGGAATACAACTCCACAACTGGTTCGTGGTTCACCCGGCCGTACGAGGGCCCGATGTTCCTCGACGCAGAGTATAATGTCACCCTGGGCTCGTGGGTCCTGCAGAACGGTACGGTCCTTGCAGAAGTGCGTGCGTGCAAAGACGAAGGCGCCGTGCTCACTTGCGAGGAGCAGGAGAGGCTCGTCAACGATCTCTGGCGCAACAAGCCTACGCACGTCGCAGTCGGAAAAGTGATTGCCGTGATGGCTTCCTTGGCATTGATCCTTCACTTTGCACTTTTTGTGAGGGCTTTCGTTGAAGCGCTTCGTCGGAGGCGGGAGGACAAAATAGAGAAATTGAGGGCAGATGCAAAATTCGAACTGGAAGGCAAGGATTACGAGGAGCGACCGGACTGGATGCTGCATGAGGAGGGTCACAGGTAGTGAGTAGCCTGGGGGTATCCTGGAACCTGAATGCGATTTTTGAGGCTGTCGATGAGTTTTTTTTTTTTTTTTTTTTTTTTTTTTTTTTTTTTTTGTCTCTTCCATGGACTAAGGTGGTAGGCAATATGCAATATGAGACAAACAAATCGAGGCGGACAAGGACGAGAGTTGAACCAAGATAATATAGGATGTAGAGATGTAGATATTAATCACAGACTTCTGTCCAATGTGCGCTTGACAACTGGCGCCTAATCGCTGGAATTTGCGACGCCTCGTAAGGAAAGACCCTGGAGTGACCCGCACTTTGTGGCTGGTGTTTGGAGGGAATTGATATGACCCCCACCATAAACTACTTCTACAGTGTAAGCCCACTCACAACTGTGGGGGGAAGTAGCAGTTTGACTTTTCACGCGATCAACCCACCTGAACATCAGAACCTCAGCCATCTTTTTTTAGGGAAGAAAAAAAAAAATCACGCCGATTGACGGCATGACAACACACCTGGTCCCGGCTCGATCTTTGAGCACGCAAGCTGAAATGAGGATCTCAAGATGAAATGGCGGAAGAGATATTAATGATTCATTATACATTTTATGAATCGCATTCGATCTAGCACGGCTGGAAAATATCATTACAACCCGCCACTTTCAGGTCGGTCCATCCGGGTGTGGCTTGGTTGTTGACCAAACAAACAATCAGGTTGCCACGATGCGCTTCACCGGCTCGTTAAGAGGCGGCCTCGTCGCACTGCTCACCCTTGGCCAACCCGTGTGCGTTTGGAGCAAGACCGTTACCCATGACTTCCACCTGAGCTGGATCACAACAAACCCAGACGGCGCCTATGCGAAGTCCACAATCGGCATCAACAACCAATGGCCACCTCCGCTCATCACCGCCACCGTCGGCGATGAAGTCGTCGTGAACCTGCACAACGGCCTCGGAAACACCACCACCAGCCTGCACTTCCACGGGCTCTTCCAGAATGGCACCAACCACATGGACGGCGCAGTCGGCGTCACCCAGTGCCCCGTACCGCCGGGCCACACCTTCACCTACCGCTTCAAGGTCGAGCAGCCGGGCACGTACTGGTACCACGCCCACAACAACGGTCAGTATCCCGACGGCCTGAGAGGTCCCGTTGTGGTCCACGACCCGGCCGGGCCGTACGAGGGCAAGTACGACGACGAGATCGTCTTGACCTTTTCGGACTGGTACCACCGTCCGATGAAGGACCTGATCGCCGAGTTCCTAAACTACAAGAACCCTTCGGGCGCAGAGCCCGTGCCACAAGCGGCGCTGATGAACGACACGCAGGACCTCCGCGTCAAGGTCGAGCCGAGCAAGACGTACCTGGTCAGGATGGTCAACGTCGGCGCGTTCGCGTCGCACTTTGTCAGGTTCGAAGGTCATCAGGTGAGTGTCGTCGAGGCCGACGGCGTGTGGATGGAAAAGTCGGCACCGGTGGATGTGCTCTACCTCGCTGCCGCGCAGAGATACAGCGTTCTGCTACAGGCCAAATCAGATGCGGCACAGAACTTTGCGATTGTCTCCACGATGGACGAGGAGCTATTCGACGATGCTCCCGAGGACCTGAACCCGTCCGTGACCGGGTGGCTGGTTTACGATGAGGAGAAACCCCTGCCGGAGCCGGACAAACTGGCACCTGACAGTGGCATTGTGCTGGATGATATGGACCTCGTGCCTGCGGACAGGTACAGACTGTTGGATACGGTGAGCCAATCGCTCGAGTTCAACGTTCACATGAAGATTCTCGGGAACGGAGTGAACTAGTAAGTGCCATCTACTCTGCACCACCTGATGGCAGCGATCCACAGCTGCTAACTCCGCCCCACCCCAAGTGCATTCTTCAACAACATCACCTACGTCGGCCCGAAAACGCCAACACTCTACACGGCCCTTACAGTCGGCGGCGCCGCCAACGCCACGAACCCCATCGTGTACGGCAGCCACACCAACAGCCACGTGCTGCGCCACAACGACGTCGTCGAACTGGTCGTCAACAACTTCGACGATGGTGACCACCCATTCCACCTGCACGGGCACAACTTCCAAGTCATGACCCGTTCCGATGCCGACGCGGGCCCCTACGTCCCGTCCAACCGGCCGCGGCTGCAGAGGGACGTCCCCCTGCGCCGCGACACGGTCCTCATCCGCGGCAACGGCCACGCGGTGCTCCGCTTCGTCGCCGATAACCCGGGCGCCTGGCTCTTCCACTGCCACATCGAGTGGCACATGGAACAGGGGCTCGTCGCGACGCTGGTGTCGGCCCCGGACCGGCTCCTCGGCGCCTCCAAGCACCCGCAACTGCCCCGGTCGCACCTCGAGTCGTGCAAGCGGTCCGGCATGCCGTACCAGGGCAACGCAGCCGGAAATGAGCACGACGTGCTGGACCTAACGGGCGAGAACCGGCCGCCGCCGCCTTTGCCGACCGGATTCACGGCCAAGGGCTACGTGGCACTGGTGTGCAGCGGCTTGGCGGCCGTTGTGGGCATGGCGAGCATATGGTACTATGGTAACATTCCGGATATGCAAAAGGGGTATGAGGCTATATAGCGAAGAGGGCACTTTTTTTTTATTATTATTTGTTTTCACAAGATGGAATCACATGTTGCTTTGTTTTACACGTCCTGTACATATGCGATATTCTGAAGAATAAAGCTCAGCCTGGCTGAGACCTTGATTTTGAGCTGTTTGTACCTAAATGTGGATGATATATGTACAAGATATTGTTACGGAAAGCCAGAAAAGGAAGAAAAGAGAAAACTAAACAAGTAAACGAGAAAAAGAAATCGCAAAAATGGGGTATTCAACGATAGTCATGAAAATATGAAACAAGCGCGAGGGAGGTAGCGATATAAATGTGGAGCTCGTTCGACTAGATCGGATCAAGTTAAGGTTTTTGAGGGA
>NW_021940922.1:403366-440770 GCF_004337985.1 Pyricularia pennisetigena | reverse complement strand
TCTCCGCGTAGCGAGGGTAGGACGTGATTGTCAAAAAGGAAGTTGGACATGTGCATTTTTATGCCCAGCGACAAATAAAGAAGTGGACGCTCCGAGGCGAATGAGTGAGAAGCTTCTGCGAAGGAGTATTGCCACAGGGTATGCCCTGACAGACGAGGAAACAAGAAATGAACACATCCGAAGAAGTGAAACATGAAACGAAATGAGGACAAGGAGATAAACAAGAGAAGAAAAAAAAAACAGAGAAATTGCAAAAGCTAATAAAAAGGAAAATGCAGTGGGCAAAGGGCGAAGCCTGCTCAAAAAAACACTAGAACGCTCAGTATGATAATATAGTACAATGATGTAGAAAAAAGAAAATATGTTGTAAAAAAAAAAAAAGAGAGAGAGAGAGAAAAACAAAAAAAAGCTCTAGATGAAGTTGCCTTCCCCAGAGCAACGGCTCAGAGGTGGGCTTTCACCGGGCTTCATGCACATGGAGATTGCGCCTTCAACCCACTTCATGCCGCTGATCTTGATCTCATTGTGGCTGTCGGCCTGGAAGACGCCGATTTGTTCCAGGTTGCCGAGGCAGCCCTTGAAGATGCGGCCGAGGCGCCTGGTGATGATGGGGCGGGTGATCATGACGCCGCAGTTCTTGTCCGTGACGGTGCCGGTGGTGGTGATGACGGACGAGGTCGTCCAGGACTTCGTGTAGTCGATGTTGAGGGAGCCACTGAGCACGTCCTTGACGATGGTGGGCATGACTCCCGCGTTGACGCCGATCGAGTTACTGACCATGTAGCCGGCGGCCACCGCCACCATCATGTTGCCCTGCGCGCACACCACGGGCGACATCTGCGCGTCCCAGTCGACAAAGGTGGTGGTGTTGTCGATGACCACCGACGTGGTGCTGTCGCATTTGCCCCGGCTCGATAGCGTGCCCGCGGGAGGAGGAGGACGAGCAAGAGCAGCCTCGTCTCTCTTTTGCGCGGCTTCGGCGGCCGCCAGCTTGGCCAGCTCTTCGCCCTTGTAGGTGACAAGGCCCTCCTGGACCGGAGGTGGCGCGCCGATCTGGACGCCGCTTTCCTGGAGCATGCTGATGTATGCGCTCTGGCTCATGATCCGGAGGCCGTTGGGGGTGTTGACGGCCACATCGGAGGAACTGAGAGCTTGGCTGCCGCCGCTGGAAGCCTTTGGGTCGACGGGGCTAGCTGTGATGGGTGATACCATCAAGCTGGCGAGGATGAGGATTGCGAGTCTTGTGATTGTCATTTTGCGTGCGTGTGTGGGTGGTGCTGTTGTTGTCGATGATGATGATGATGATGATGATGATGTTGTGTTTGTGTGTGTGTGTGTGTGTGTAGAGGTATGGGCGGCGCGGCAGAGTGGTTTTACTGGCATCAAAGGGCCAAGATGAAACAAGAGTGCCGATCAAGTGAAGTAAAGATTCACGGGTTGAACTGAGGTCTTGGCCCAAGGAAAAGCAGGGAAGAACAGAATCAGGTCAACGTTGGGGAGCTGTCAAAGCAATAAGCTGAGAACGGAAGAGGCCAGGATCGGCTTGAGGAGTGCAGGCAGGGTAACCCGAGCTTGTCTGGCTGATCAAGATGATGGGGAGAGAAACAAATGAGCATAATCTAAGTTTGAACGAGCTACTGCCCGGTAAATAAGTAGACTCGGTCTCGAGAACCAAGATAACGAACGCGCTTCTCGCCGACACAACACAAGGTCCCACACTGGTCATGAGGACATGAAGGGAGCGCAACCGCCGCGTGTGCTTTACCCCACGACGACCCTTTCTGATGATGAGCCGGTTGCATTTTGCGGGGTTTGTCACAAGCGCTATTAATGGCCATGTATGGTTGATTTTTTTTTTTTTTTCTTTTTTTCTTTTTTTCCTTTTTCTTTTCTTTAGTAACATCGTCAGTCTCCAAGGTTTTTTGACGGCTTTCCTTGGATGGACAGCTCCACCGACATGCTACCCACAGCACTTCCAACTTGGCTAGAATAGTAGATCGCGGCTCGAGCGGCAGGAACGAATCTTGACAACATCAGACCAAGGACTTCACCGAGTGGGTGAGAGCGGATGCGTGATTGGCCAGCTCGCCTAGCGCTTGTACCTGTCCACCACAAACGGGGACGGAAGCCGACGTAAGCTCTTTAGAAGGCTCCCGCCATCCCAAATAGCGAGTAATGATTGCGCAAGCAAAGCTATCCATTGACCAATACCGTGGAGCCATTCTGCTCCATGTTAACGGCCTGGAGGACAAGGCTGGTCCCGGAGCTCTCCGTTCGTCGCCTGGTCATCCGACCGCTTATCTCTGCGAAAAAGAGACTCTGATCAGCGGCGACTCCGTTATCGCTGCATAAACCGTCGCTGGCCATACCATGGCAGTAAGGAAATGAGCCTCACCGAACACACGACGATCACTTACCGTGATCGGTATAGATGCTTCAGTGCTTGGCATCATACATATAATGCGTGGGGAAAAACAAAGGCAAACGCGGGCGGGTTCCTGGTTTTGAGTATAGAGTTTTGACTCAGGCACTAGTATTCTGCCACGGTCATCCTTATGCGTCGTGTACAGATCGGCACTTGGAGCGGGGCTCTCCCCAAACCTGTAATAAGGGATGTCGATGACAATTTCTGGGGGTACCTTGACGTGATATCGTCGAATTAATGCGAAGCTCCTCTCTGGAGCCATGTGGGCATTGAGTAGGCACGTGGAGGCTGTTCTTTTCTTAGGACAAACAGTTACCCTGACATCAGCACCTTGATAATGCGCCCTGCTTGTTATCTGATATACTATCGGCACAAAGTCTTGTCTTTGAAGACCCATTCTGTTTTTTTTTTTTTTTTACTGAAAGAAACCTTCTTTTTCTCAAGTACAAAGCAGCTGCTTATCTGCTTTGCCCATTACACTTACTCGAGTCTCAACAAAAATCTCTGGCCCCGGTATTGGCCCGAGTCAATACAATAAAGAAAGACATTCCAAACAAGTCTCTATCGCCGAATAAGCAATATCAAGAAAAAGAAAAAAAAAACTTTACTTCCCGCCGCCAAGATGAAATTTTCAGCCCTCCACATAGCCGCCATAATTCTGGCCACGGCGACCGACCTTGCAACAGGCGACATGCACCACTCGGCCGTCTGCTTCACCAAGCGCATTAAGTTCTTTACCCAGAGAACCTTCCACATCAGCCCCAACGCCACCATGTGCGCCTGCACCTTCTACAGGGCCCGCAACACCGGCACCAACCCCTGGGATAAGTGCCCGGACTGCACCTACGACGGCCTCAGGTGCCGCTCCGAAAATGGCACCATTGGCGGCGACGAGTTCAACTACTACTGCGAGAAGAAGTGTGGCGCAAAGGGGTCAGAGGCTGACTGAGACGGTTTCTTTTCCTTTTTTTCTTTTTTTTTTTTCCTTTTTTTTTTTTCTTGAATTTTCTCCATGTACCTATTTACTTGTATATCATTGGCTGGCGTTGACCGGACTAGGTGCCTTTTATAGGATAGGATCGGATATGGGATGGCAGGGCCTTTTCTCCAAGTGGTGGGAGTTTGCGGACGGTCCTTGTTACATTGCTGGGGATATGCGGAATGTAATGATGCATTAGATAGACCATTTTTGTGTTTCAATCTTATTCTCAAATCGTACTTGGTATTCGTCCTGCCCGCTTGAACGACAATCCGGGCCTTTCTCTCCCCTCATCAGTGTTGCATTTCACCAACTGCACAAAGCGACTCGTGCTGCACGCGCGGCATGCGGAGGATCGACCAAGGCAAGCACGAAAGTGGCCATTCTTTCGCGCTGCCCATTCCAACACGGCTACGCCCTTCCCATCTCGGCAGTGCTTATCCTGAGGTGTTTTATTTTAAGGTTTTGTTGATCCCTGGTTGGCCAATTAGCGACAATCGTCTTCCAATCTTGGCCGTTCCCACTGCGGAACCTGCACCTTTTTGGTTCGTTCTAGACCCCCAGAACTTTGTTCTAGATTGCCCTTCTAGATTATTTTCACCCAAGTTGCTTCCTCACAATCTAGTTGAGCTCCCCCTCCCCGTTGCTTCAAGCCGTCACGCCATTCGCCGAGGGGCCACTTGAAGTATGCAGATCGTGGAGAAATCTACCCCACGTGCGTCAACGATACAAAGTTACGGAATGGCAGCAGCAGCAGCAGCAGCAGCAGCAGCAGCAGCAGCAGCAAATTCGGCTACCATGGCGCGAATTGCCTGAGCCCCTTCTCCCTGAATGACCCACGGCCTAAGCGAACCTGCATGAGAACCCCCCTATGCTTCGGGCCGAGGATAGCTCTTGCATACGGCTGTGAACTAACTAACTCACTGCGCGGATTGGGCAAATCCCGATGCGGCTCTAAAGACTAGTCTAAAGGGGGCGGCTTACACCGATATTCCGACCACGTGTTTTGCCTCTCTCTGTACTTGACTCCTCACCACGGACTCCACCACAATGTCACGCCGTTGAGGGACAATCAGAGCCCAGAAAAAGAATCTTCGGCATGAAGTCTCCGCATCTGAGCTCTTGCCAAGAATCCCGCGACTAAGTGCCAGGCCGCGCAGGTCGATGTTACCATCACATCAGCCCCAGCGAATTCATTTGGTCCGGGTCCGACCTTAACGCAACTGACTCCCAGATCATATCCACTTACGTTGGCCTCTCCGAGGCTTATCCGACGATACAGTGGTTTCAAGGGTTTATGTCAAAGCCTGCTCCGGAGGGGAAATATCACCATGGCAAGATCCGTTCACCCTCCCCCCTTGCAGTTACCTGACTAGCTTTTTTTCAGACCGGACTTCACAATTAAAGACTGAGGTTCATGCGATTGCTTGAAATAAAGCCAAGCTGCGAGAAGCTTCAAGTGATTAGGGATACAAATTCGATTGGCATGAGGAAGGTTTTGAATCATGGCACGGCACCTCCGCACTCGCCATTTGAAATGAAACTATATATATATTCTGACCCATAATTTTTCATCAGCAAAAAGGCAACTGAGTGCTCATCAACAAAGTGCCGAGTTTGCTGTAGGGTAATGAGGCAAGAAAAATCAAGATTCAGCTGGGTATGCAGTCAGTCGTTTCATACTCAACTGTGGCGTCGAGCACAGCCAAACGCAATGTAGCAATTTTAGGAGCTGAATGTTTCTAGGTCCAGTACCTGAACCTTGAATCCTCAAACGACTCAACAAGTTCAGGTAGTCAAGAGACCCGGACTTTGCAGCTCGGAGTGCTATTTCTTGGCGACGAGACAAGCTTTATTTCTTGGTGTGGGCCGTGTGGCGTTAGTTATTAAGTTCTGTGCAAAGTCAACACTTTCCGCTGTGCATTGCTCAGATCAACCCCCTCGCCTGTCTTTTACAATTAGACTTTTTCCAGTTTCATTAGTTCCGCCGGTCACACTTCGGCTTTTAGAATATCATGATAGAAGTACGCGCGTTGGACACCATTCTTGATGATTCGAGATGGTCAGCCACGCTAGGAAACCTGGGTGCTAGTTGTGGCAGCATAGACCATCCAACAATCGCAGAACTTTAGGTCTTTCCAAATATTCTTCTGCCCTTTTGATGGACAGTGAAAATGTGGAAGGACCCGACTTAGAAGCGCTTCAATTGGAAGCAATAACAGGGTTGTCGCATGGGAAAAAGTTTAAAGCACTAGGAACAACAGCTGTAGTGCTTTTAATTTTCGTCATCCCGTATAGCCAGCATCATAAAATATTTTATGTCCAAAGGTCTGAGCACGTCATATCGCACCTTTCCCACGTCAATTTCACCCTAGAAATCAATAGCCGGTCTGCACTGCGCAAAACGCAATACGTTTGCTCACTATATACCACTTGTCCCGAACCCCAACGAAAACGAAATTTTAATGCAGAACACACCCACAACAGCCGGGATTGTAACTAAGCCCTAACCGGCGGGCGAGATGTTGCTATGTTCTTTTCAGCAATATGACACGCTTCTGAGCTTGTTTCGGTACCGTCGTAAGCTTTGCTAAACCTTCTGGCAATCCTCGCACGTTGCAGAGTCCCAAGTATCATTCTCTAATGCTAGCAAAACAGTATCACTCCGAGCAGCAGTAGAATTGATCTTTGTAATGTTTAGCATATTTCACAGTTTAGCCTTTGTCGCATTTTGGGGAAGTAGGCTCTTGCAGTGTCTAGGTAACATCGACTAACCACCCAGTTAGACCTCTTTTCGGCTGCGTGATTCCCACATCTCGCACCAGATGGTTTAAAATAGAAACAGTACCAATATACCTAAAAAAAAAAAAAAAAAATTTAAAAATTTCTTAGCTCATTAACCTAGGGCTGCCATCTTAACCTACTCATAGGCTTTTAGGGTTAAAAGGATGAGACCGTGGGTATTAAGATGGAACTGTGGCCGTGAATTTGCGGCTGAGTGACCTCCGGTTCCGAATCTACCACCCGGTTCGAAATTGTTACTCTAGGTGGTGGGGCCGGTCAGATCCTGGCAGTAGGATAGCCGGCGTTTCGGAGTTCAAGCTGCCAAGTAATAAATCAGCTCCGGGGGCATCTCGATACATGCTAAGGAAGCCTTTTTGTGCAAGCGGGTACCGAAGGGAAGTAAACGTTGTCAGATACTGACGATAATACTATTCGGTGAGTCTTCACAAAGCCGAATGCTGCAACGTCAAAAGATCAAGATGTAAGCTGTAAGCAAAAGATATTCGAGGAAATCGCGGCTCATAAGCGCTTCGAATATGAACTCAGCCGATTGGTCCGTTGAATTTTGATCAAGCACCAACCGCCATTCAGATTCGGTTTCTGGCTTCGTTTCGGGCAGACAGATTTGCCGTTGCCCAAGTCAAATTTGTGGTTTGCTTCATTTCAGCCTTATTTGCCCCCTTCACGAGCGACGAACCGGAAACCGTTCCAGCAGCTATATCGCTCTATTGAGAACCTTTCTCCGTTCATATTCGGAATATTCTTGGCCAGGATTTCGTATCCGTCGATAATTCGTCGGGGTTGTAAAATTCGGACCCCGAGATCACCAGACCCTCACTCTGTCCCCTGACAAAAGACTTCCAAGTGCGATACCTTTGTTCGCGTTGGGTTAACCTTAGCAGCTTTTGTTGTTTCTTTTCCTCGCCTTAGAGTAGAATAGTCGCCGATGGGCGCTAACAAATTGGTTTTTTTGTGCTGTGCTTACGCTGGCGGTGACCACGTATACAGCCACACCAAGCCTGGGGTGGTGCCAAATGGTCCACCAACCCAGAATTTGAATGCGTCTCTTCAGCGCGTCTCTGGCCCAGGAATCTTTCTCTTCTTGTCACGGACAGCCACTATAGAGTAGGTGCGGGCAGCAGTCAGTCTATTGTTAAATGATTAAATTCATACTATAATTGTACAAAACTAAAGCATGTATCAAAACTACGTTTTATAACTGTTACTTCCTGCAGTATTCATGCTTTATCATGTGCATATACACTTATTCACCACTTACTAAGATAATAACAGTTTGTAAAGTCATATTCAATCATCCGTCGTTATAGTCGATGGCCAAGATACAATAATTGTAAATATCAAATGCCCAACCCTAATTTTAAATTTTTTTTTTAATTACAGCCCGCCAGCAACGCCGCTGGGAGATATGGCCATGATAAGCTTGAATTTTACAAAAGTTTTATTGAGTTTATGAACCCCGCATGTAGATACGTCTTTCAAGCACTTCATCAAACACAATTTAATCTTTTTCGGCATTTTGAACGATTCGCAACGAACAGCTAATATATCAAAGTGTCCAAATATATGCCTCGCTAAAGCCGAGTTAAATGAAAGAGAAGAAAGTACAAACTACAAAGTGTCAAACGCGTACGCGTCCGTCAACAAAGGACACACTGCATTACGTAGGTGGGGCTATCCACAGATTGTCGGTTACTCAAGCGTGCCAAACCCGTAAAGAATTGCGTGACTTTGCATAATCGGTATATCCGAGCATTGTATCCGGATAGACATTTGAAGTTGCAATTCACCGTCAGCCAGCATAAGAAAGAAGATAATTTTAAACATTTGTGTAGTAAGCAAGTATTAGATTCATTCGCTTCCTGGAATCCTGTCCTGTGGACAAGGAAGGTTGCCTAACAAGCAAAGCGTTGGGCGATTCATACAGTGCCGAAAGGTATTAGACATGGTTCAGCTACACAACATGGTAGCGGTGAGAATAAACATTAGGTTGCCACGGAGAATAAATGCTATTTGCAGATTCCACACTCATAATGAATGGTGACGCAGTAATATTATGGAATCGACAGCCGATAACTTTAATCTAAACATATTTACAGAAATAACCGCTTTCCTTCCCCTTCCCGCGTGTAACGTATCTATACATGAGCGGCATGAACATAAGTATCGGGGGCATTAGTAAGTAGAGTACACTTTCATGCATTTGCTTGGGAAATATTCAAAAAGTAAGCAAATTACTTGTTGGCATGATTCATCGACACGAATCGCAGATATTTGTTACGAAGGAGTCTTTACTAACTTGAAATTACCGCTATGTATGGCAATGAGATGGGTGTAAATTCTTTTTCTATAAATCACAGCCCTTTTCTTCTCATGCTTCCCTCTTAATCTCTTCTTTATTCTGTCTCCAATTCAGCCTTCAATTCAGCCTTTTTTGAACCTTTCACTTACTCATCTACTTACCTATTTTACAATGCATTCGAAGCTTGTTTTTACCTTTTTCATCCTCGGCGCAATGGCCGCACCAATGCCCTCATCCGAGTCCGCTGTTGCCGCTGAATCGCTGCCCCTCCAAGCTCGCTCGGAAACGGGCGGACTAACCAGGCGGGGGAGGAAGGACAAGGGGAAGGCACCGATGGTGCAGCAAGAGCCTTTGGAGTCTTCGAGGCCACCACGACAGGGGCCCCAGGAATGGCCGCGTGAGCCGGTTACGATTAAGTACAACGACGACCACTATCCTTCAAATCTTGCATACTCGGCTCCGGCTCCAAATTGGTATCACAGCACCTACCCGCAGCAGCATGAATACGGAAAGACAACTTATTCAAACCACATGCAGGGTGAGGGAATCCAGGGCAAGCATGTTGGTGACGAGTATTATTACAGCCCGCACGTGACAGACTATGAAAAAAGTGTCCATGGCTTTTTCTACGGCAACAAACGCAAACGCTCAGTCGACGGAGAGCAAACCAATTAAAACTATGCACATAGCAGCCAGTCCCTCGAGGCTTACGGCGAGGGCTACTAAAGATGCCTTTTTCTTTTGTTTTTTTTTTTTATTATTATTCAAAAATGGGGCTTCCTGAACCTAATGAATTGTATTTAGCCAGATACCTGGCGGATATAATCCCTTAGCCGAAGGATGAGTTATGATGGTTGACAAGAGCCGCACGCAAAGACACATAGAACAGCAGACAGGCAGTTAGACTAGCAAGCATACAGAATAGAATTAACCACATCGTTTTCTCAAACCAATAGTCGTTACGGGTTGGCGTGTCTGGGCGGCTCCCAACCGTGGCTTGCCTCACCTCACGTAACAAGGCGGCAGTGTTCGTTCCTTATTTGTTTGCTTAGGCGCACGTGCACATGATTAGCATTACGTATCTCTTTTTCTTCTTTCTTTGCACCTTGGCTACTAATCTCTGAATAAAACTGCCTTTATATTGCAGCTTTATCTTTTGGGATGGTCATGGTAACATTAAAGCTCAAAGAGAAGAACTGTGGGGAACTTTATAACATTATTGTTGTTTCCTTATAAAAGTCTAGTAAAAGAGTTCGAGCAAGCTTAAATTCGTATTCTTGTTGAAAACGTCACGGCATTACCAGAACACAGACTGTCTGATGACCTCTACGAGTGCCACACCATGTCATGAACCAAAAGAACTGAACTAATTGCACAAGACCAAAAGCAATCGTGATCTCTTATCCACCTTTATTGCGCATCATGATAGAGGCCCAGCGTCTAGACTATAGATCAGAATACATGTGAAGTGCGTTCTGACGCTGAATTATGCTTCTCGGCTGAGGGCTGAATTCGCATTAAATCGGCTAAGATTCAAACTACTCACAGATTAGATGCTTTGTTCACGGGTGTAGGTGACTGCAAACGATGGATGCTACCCACGGGATAATATAATATCCGCTGCTATGTCGGGCCTCTTATCGAATCAAAATGACCCTTACTTTACATTGCAGGCCTTGGTTGTATACGAACTTTGTGAAAGACTTTCATTCTATTTTGCGGTTACCAAGCCCAAGCCATAGTTTCACCAGGTCAAGGGTCTGTCAGCTGATAATAGCGATGGAAGAGGCCGGGTCACTGGTGGCAGAAGATAACGTTGCTGTAGAGATTGTTGATATGGAGCTGACATTTCTTGACGGCTTAAAGAGAAAGCTTGTTTTTTTTTTCTTTTATTTTGTTTTTTTTTTGTTTTGGTGCAATAAAATATGCCATTGACCTGGAGTCGAGAAGGTCATTTTGGCCTCGAATCATAATTTGCTGGAGTAAAAGACCGGACTCGCCGAGAAGCTGAGAAAAGCCCATGTTCTAGGTCCTGCCTGCTTGTTCGGCCCCGGAACAACGGGGATAAGTAGACAGGTATGCAGGTAGCTAGGTAGGTACCTAAATACCACAAGGCAACCACCACCCATGTCCGCGTTGGGCACCTTTTTTTTCCCTACAGGCTACAATGACTTCCGACTGGCGGTCGGATTGGAGTGAAAACACCTAAGAGAGTAATAGCGTAAAGCTGCCTGACTCGAAAGTTCAACAAGATGGCTCTGGTCTGCAACATTATACAAGTAAAACCATGCAACATGAACCCAGTTGTTATATTTAGCACTTGTACGAAAATGGTTGCCCGCTCACCAAGCGAGCTGTCGTATTAATAGATTGGTGCACAACGCAAGGCAAAGAAAAACACAACAGACTGCCTTGTTAGAATATTTTGAATGAAATTGGCGTGGAACTTCATGGCTCTCACTTTCTACACAGCAATTAAAAAATAAAAAAATAAAAACCTGGTTTCCCCCATTTACTCACACGCATTTTCTTTCTTGACATACCTAACAGCATTTCTTTTTTTTTTTTTTTACCTTTTCTTCACTTTTCTTTGTAAAAACAAAACATTGACTTTGATCCGTCAAGATGCTTTTCCAAACCATGATTTCCATCGTTCTCGCCTATGGCGCTATCGCCAATGCGGCTCAAGTCCCTGAATTTCAGCATCACGACAAGATCATGGCTCGCGCTCCGCCCTCTAAGTTCAAGGGGATCGATTCGCAACACTGTGATAATCTTTGCCACCGGATCATGGAGGTCGCGGGATTCTGGCATGAAGACCAAAGAACAGAGGGTTGCGCAAACACTTGCTCGGCTTTGGAGAGGCATTACCGGCCTTTTGCACAACAGTAAGGCCTGCCAAAACCCGAAAACAGGTTTAGCCCAGCCCGGCCCGCCAACCCATGGGCTCTTGGCGGGGGCCCGTAGTGGCCCACGGGTCTTTTTAACGGGTAAATAAAGGCCCGCGGGCTGGCGGGGTTAACCCGAATTGGGTAACCCGTGGGTTTTGGTATTGGGGCGATTAAAAAGTAATAATTATGTAAACAAAAAAACGCATTTATTAAATTTGGATACAAATTCAATAAACAAAATATATTTATTCGTATAACTATGAAATAACAAGTATTCAAACGAAAGGTAGCGTAAAGTAATGGAAAACAGGTTATCATAATTATTCTACATAATTATCCTTTTTTTAAAACTATTATTTAATCTTTTAGATAATTTGATTAATATTTTTTATATCCATGTTGATATTAATAGAACTAACCTGGTTATTTTGCTCCTTTTCCTATTGCTTTTCCTTCCTTTTTTCCCGTTTTTATTATTGTTCTTATTTTCGTTTTCCGGTAAAAAAACTCGAAACCGCCAACGAAAACGAAAACGAAAATAAATTTAAAATAATATTTGGTTACGGTAAACGTTTTCCAGCAATTTTGGAAAATGTTTTATTTGGAATTCGGGTCAATAACGGGGTTTTCGGTAATTTGGAAACTTTTGAGAATTGTAATATAAAAGGTAACGGGTTTTAATTATTATAACCAAACAAAATCGAAATAATAGGTAGTGTGTGAACATAGCTAGCGCAGAATAGTCTCAGTGCTCAGACTAGACCCCCCTGCTTCGCAGTGGGGGACCGAGCGCTCCATGTACCTTTCAGCCACATGGCTTTTCGACCAATTACATTGGCCGAAAAGATCGCGCTGAACCAGAGCGTTCTTTGGATGGACCCACAGGTAAATTGCAAAGCCGCAACTGAGCCACGAAGTGGATCAGTTGTGGAGCTCTGGGCTTCAGGGATGAGCCCTGAGACTACGGTTTTTGCGCTCAAAAGATGACAAAAATCTAGTCTGAGCAACGAGACTATATTCAAAGCAGTCTGGTGTTTTCCTTTATGGTAGCAATTTACCTTTTGTTCTGGATGATGATCGAGCGATCGCTTTGTTTAATAATGGAGAACTACTATCATATAAATTATGTGCCTTTAGAACAAAGCCTCACATCGCTTCCCTCTAGGAGATTAGCTAGGATGCACATTAAACAGCCCGTTTTAATGATGCCACGAGAACTTTGTGGCGAGTGGTTATTGACGGGCATTGAAGGGAGCAAGTATCCACCCAGAGAAGTCGCATAAGGGAGGCGCATTTCAACCCCGTGTCTGCCAGAGCCAGAACAACGAGCCATGACAAGTAGATGTAGCTTGGTTGGCATAACCCAGCCTATGAGTGCTGACCCCTGTGGTAAAAGAAAGAAAAAAAAAAAAAAAAAAAAAAAAAAAAAAAAAAAAAAAAAAAAAAAAAAAAAAACTCTAAGATTATGGGATTGAGAGTAGCAAACAAAGCACTTGACAGGAATGCAAATTAGCCTGATTCAAGTGGCATATTAAAAAGGACCCTGGAAAACCAGATGGAAGAGAAATCCCCCGTCCAAAACCAAGCCTGTAACGATTTCACGCCATGCCCACCTTGATCTCCCTCCCCTTGACGCTCCTCCACTCGATGGCGAGGCTTCCAAACACGCTCGCCGCCGCCAGGCACGCACTCATCAGGAGGGTCTTGGTCAACGCGTCGCTGTAGCTCCTGATGACCCGGGGCAAGAGTTCTTTGGGTATCGCGGTGCGGAGGTCGGTGGCCCCCGCGGTGAAGATGATTTTTGGGTCCAAGCTCGGGAACATGGTCTGGAGGTAGGCGACCAGCTTGTTGACAAAGATGCTCTCGGCGATGGAGACGAACAGGGCGCCGCCCAGACTCTGCACAAAGACGATGACGGCGGTGCCCATGGGCACGTCCTCGAGGTCGAGCACGGCCTGCACGGCGATGATGGGCTGCTGCATGCCGAAGCCCACGCCGGCGCCGGCAATGACCTGGTATCCGATCCAGATGGCCTGTTTCGTGCGCGGGTTCCACGTGGACAGCAGCCCGAAGCCGACCGACATGACCACGGTGGAGATCCAGAGGAAAGGCGTGTAGTAGCCCCAGACGGTGACAACCACTCCGGAGATGAGCGACGCGGCCACGAGGGCCAGCAGGAACGGCAAGATCCGGATGCCCGACTCGACGGCCGACACGCCCTGCACGGCCTGGAACCAGATGGGGATGAAGTAGCTGGAGCTGACGAAGGCGGCGCCCCCGGTGAAGGCGTAAAACGCCGCCGCCCAGACGGTGCGCTTCTTGATGATGCGCGGCGGCACCGTGGCCTGCTCGTCCTGCCACCACTGCAGGACCAACCAGACGCCGAAGAGGACGCCGAACAGGGACAGGAGCGCGATGATGCGCACGTCGCCCCACGGGTACTCGGTGCCGGCCCACTGTAGGCCCAGCAACAGGGACACGATGGCGGGCATGAAGACGACGGTGCCGACCGGGTCGAACTGCTTCGCGCGGGTCCACCACGAAGGGCGCGCGTCGTGTGGTTGCAGCAGCTGCTGCCGGGTCCGCCGAGAGCCGTGGTCGGGCTCGCGGAACCAGAACGCGATGGCGGCGACGCTGAGCACGCCAAACGGCAGGTTGATGTAGAAGCACCAGCGCCAGGTGGCCTTGTCGGTAAAGACGCCGCCGAGCAGCGGGCCCGCCACGACGGCGATGCCGTACATGGAGCCCAGGATCCCGGTGAAGAGCGGCCGGCGGACCATGGGGACCGAGTGCGCGAGGATGATGAGAGAGCCGGAGAAGAGCCCCGCGGACCCGACGCCGGCGATGGCGCGCCCGAGGATCAGGAGGAGGGAAGACCTCGCGGCGCCGCAGAGCAGGGACCCCAGCTCAAACAGGCCGATGGCCGTGAAGTAGATCCATTTTATACTGTAATGACTGTACAGCTTCCCGAAGAAGAGCTGCAAGGCCGAGACGGTCAGGAGGTATGCGCTGCCGTACCAGCCAACGTCGCCTAGGCTGTTGAACTCGTCGGTGATTTTCGGTATGGCCACCGCGATGATGGCGCTGTCTGAGAAGAACAAGAACACAATAATCGTTTAGTCTTTCGGTTGCAGTGCAAAAAGTTCCAAAAAAAAAAAAAAAAAAAAAAAAAAAAAAAAAAAAAACACAAGAGCTTTATATACTCGAGAGAGGGGGGGTTTACTCACCGAGCGCCATAAGAAACACGCTCATACAGAGCGCCGTAATCACAAGGACAAGCTTCAGTCCGGTGATGTAGGGCGCTCCGTCTTCGCGTATCGAGTCATTCTCGTGTGCGGTCGAGCTTGCGCTGATCACATCTTCGTCGTCATTCTTCTCCGTATTCCCGTCGGCCTCCACTGCAGCCGCCGCCGCCGACGTCGACGGTGAGCCCTCTTCCGAAGCTCGCTCCCTGGCATCGAAGAAGGAATCATGATAGCCCGAGTCCGCCGTCGACAAGGCCGGACTCGCCGACCCTTGACGGGCCACCTTGCACTCTGCTCTCGACTCTTTGCACCGGCAGTCTGCGCCACAGCATTGCTGGCCCATCTTCGGCTTTGCTGCCGCTAGCGAGTTGGTACTGGAACTGCTCGCTGCGATGGTTTGGCCGCTGCTTTCTTCTCCACAGGACGTCAGGGAAACTGCCTGATACGTCATTGTGCCTCTCACCCGCTTTCAACCTGTAAAGAATGTTGTTTTTTTTTTTTTTCTCTCTCTCTTTTTGTTTGTGGAGTATAAGAAACCTCGGTCCGTACGATATTTTGGATAAAGTGCAAGGAGAAAGAAGGGACGGATTTCTTTTTTTGTCTCTTTCGTTTGGAAGCGAACGTAAGATCTAAGCGGACATAGCAAAGAACGTCTTGCTCTCGCAACCAGCTCTTAACGCGGCATTGAGCAAACAAGCTTAAGTTTCTTGTCTGGCAAGCTTCTTTGCCCTTTTCCTCGTTCCTGCTGGACGCATGGCACGGGCCCAGCGTCTGTCTTATGTTGGGCCATGGCAGGCCGTTTGGGAAAATATGCATGCCAATTTTCATCCCAAGAGCTCCTACAGACCACGGTCGAGTCATATCTATTTCCGTGACTGGCTTTCTTGGTGGCAATCGCCGCGCACCCGGAGGCCTGCGGTTTACCTGGATAGGGGTCGTAGGGTTCAATTCGTATTTTTTTTTTCTCCATTATCACCATAATTGAAGATAAGTAAAGCAAAATTCGGATGGGATGAGATGAACCACTTGAAGGGCACGTTTCTTTTTCTCCCTCTTGAAAAAAAAAAGAAACCAAAAAGCATAATTTTCCGCCACCTGGACTGGGTGAATGTAGGTACGGATGGCCGTACCCTGATAAGGCGACATGGAATATTATCTGCGTTTGAGCGTTGATTGAAACTTTTCTTTCTTTTTTTTTTTTGAAAAAAAAAACAATATAAAAGTAGCAATAGTACAAAGAAACATTCAATCCCTTGGGTACTGGGTAAAGTAGTTAGTTATAAGCGGCGACCTTGGTCAATTGACTTGCCACTGATTCAGGGGGTGCATGCGTATAGGAATGCGACAAGCCGAACACGAAGCTCGTTTTCTTGTTCTTGTTCTCCTTTTTGTTTTCGTTGTCTTCACTCTTGCTGCTCCCCAGCCTACTAGCGTAGATGCTCCGGATATTCACCTCCCTAGAGACAGAAAGCAACGAATCCTCGCCAAGAATTGCTAGAGCCGAACTCTTTACCGTCATCCGTAGAGACCAGAATGATGGACTGGAAAGAAGAACCATGAAACTTCGGATTTTTGGGTTGGGCGAGTTGAAGCAAAATCAGGCAAAGTATTTTTTATTTTTATTCTTTTTTTTTTTTATATTTTTTCCTCGTTATTTTTTTCCCCTTCTCCATTACAAACACGTCGCAGTACATTCGTATAGAGAACGGATGGCCGTTTTCGCACTGATTGCACACCGGTGATGCTTGGAGAGGGGGGCGTTTGCCCATTTGGGATGACTGCTGCGGCTTTGGATACTGCACTCGCATGTGGCTCTCAACTGTTTTTGTTGCGATGAGAACCTAATTTCTGGTGTTGCCATTGTCAATTTTTTTTTTTTTTATCTCTATTTGGCCTCCGCCACCTGCTTCTCGAAGAATAGGAAATGTCGGATTATTTATGTGAATAACGATAGTCATGCCCATCCGAGGCAAGGAATTTCGTCCAAGTGCACTAGGAAAATCGTAGGAAGGAGCCTGGAAAACCTGTATTCCGTATTGTTGGGAAGTCATGGTTCCACGCAACTGATGTTTGTTTGTTTGTCCGTTCGTTTGTATGTATGACAGCCATGATTAGATGACTGCTCTGTTGAAAAAAATTGTAGAGAAGCCCGGAGGGTTTGTACCCCGACAAAAAGGGGGAAAAAGCCTAGGTAGGCATATTTGTCTTGACCAACTCCAAACTTCGCCTAGATAAAGATAAAGTACGATACAAAGACTGAGGGTGTTGCTGCAAGTCGGCCGCCGATAACGTCGAACCCACTCTACTCGGGTGGTACTATGTAGATACTGGGGGCAATGCGGGGATGATCTAGTGCGGGTTTTGGTTTTGAGAGGAGAGAGCATGATAGCGAAAGACCTAGCTCCAGCGAGCTCCAATATGTTGCAGGTGAAAAGCTGGGGTGGCAAGTCAAAATGCACTATGGTGGAACTCCGCATCGTCTCGAGCTCATATTGTCCGTCCTATCATCTCCGCACTCGGAGAAAGATAGGCGTTTCGTCTGATAAAGACGAGGCACCACAACATCCCCAAGCTTGGAGAGAGAGAAAAAAAAAAAAAAAGCACCAACTCAATTGCTTTGTTATCAATCAAACTATAACTGGCGTAGGGCAAACCATACTTTTTTTTTTTCACGCGCGACAAAGATGATGTCCTGGTTGGTAATCGCGTCTCTCGCGGTTGTGTTGCTTGCATGGGCCAGGCAACGCGAGGCGAGACAGACACACCGACAAGCGGTACGTGCCATCAATCACATTCCTTCACTTTCCAGGGAATGGCTGTAGGACTGACATGCCTCCCAGTTGGCGAGCGGGAAGCCTGTCAGAAAAGACGCCAAGGGACGACGAGATGTTACAGTCTCTACCCCCCAGATAGAACCGCTGGATGGCTTCGACTGGGAACAGACGAAACCGAAGAAATTCCGCCCCTTCAAGCCAATCTACCACATCACCATGGGTAAGTGACCATCCACACGTCACTTCTCTAACCCCTTCCTAACAGCCCCAGTATTTCTTTTTTTTTCTTTTTTTTTTGGCCTAATAATCTGTCTCATCTTGGCCGGGCGAAAAATAATAATAATAATAAAATAAACAAAATAAAAACACAAATCCCATACACAGGACTGCAAGCCAGCAACCCGTCCGAATTGATCACCATGGACCACGACTACGCCGACAAGATGGAGTTCAGACGCAAGACCATCGCGTCGCACCCAGACGCCGTCATCGGCGCCCTGCGGCCAGAGGGCCTCGCGCCCGCGCAGGAGCTGTACACGTACCTGCTGGGCGAGTACCTGCCGACGCGGTACCCTCGCATGTTCACGCTCGAGGACGAGGGCGGGACGCTGCGTAACCACGTCACGGGCCGTACTTGCGCGACCGTGCCGCCGTCCGACGACGTCGAGGTGCTCCTGCGCACGCTGGGCGAGACGGTCGAGGACGACTTGTTCATCCTGGTGCGGACGCCCGCCGGGCAGCACAGGATGGTCGCGTTTGTGTGCTGTCATCCGGCCGGGTTCAATCCGGCGGACAAGCTGGGGATGGTCCTTGCCGACATTCACGGCCCGGTCCCGTCGTATGAGAAGATTGGGCCCAGCATGGAGCGGTTCTTTGCAAAGTTGGAGGTTGGGGAGGTGGTCAAGAGGTTGAATGTGAGTGGCTCTTTTTTTCTTTTTGTTTGTTTTTTGGTAGGGGAAGCGTGTTTTGCATGGAGGGCCTGGTCGACTGACACACAACTGCCCGACAGTGGGCAATCACCACCGAACCGCAACTGTTCACCCCCTCGGCATATCATGTTCACGAGGGCGATGAGGTCCAGAAAGACGAGGAGATTGACATTGAAAAGGTTGGCACTGGATAATTTTACCGCTTCCGGAGAAAGCGTCCCCTGCCGCCCCCCCGCAGCATCAAAAGCTAACACCCTCATGATCTTTATGCCAGACTCGACTTCGCGTCGAACTGCAGTCGCTATCCAGACTTCCCAAAACAAGGGCGGTCCTCTTCTCCTTCAAGTCATACCTCTACCCGGTGGTGGACATCAAGGAGGAGGGTCTGGGTCCGGAACTGGCAGACGCCATCGAAGGTCTCAAGAAGGGCAATGCGCCGGGAATGTGGATGTATAAAGGAGGGGTGCGATGGGGCAAGGGAGTTTGCGAATATCTGCGGAGCTAGGCAAGCACTTTGGTTTGAACTTTGATTTTTTTGTTGCCTCTGGGGCATAACAACTAGACCACTTCAGCATAGCCTGCTCATAGCGTTCTGTTGTATTTTGCAAGCTGGGATCGCCTGGATGGATGGATGGATGGATCTACCCAGCAAAGAAGTCGAGTAAACTGGACATGTACAATTGATTCTGCAGGCCGTTTCTAACGGGGAATCTCTCCGTCCCACACAAAATCCTGCTCCATTCCCTCCAACAGAGGCCTCAAGGCCATGCCGTAATCTCCTCCATTCGGCGTCCTCAGCAACGTATGGATGTGAAACTTGGCCGGCTCCCGGTTGGTAAGGAAGACGCCCGAGTGGTGGTCAAACTCGACGATGATGACGGGGCTCTGCACCCTGTAGTAGAAGGCATCGTCGTCGCCGAAGCCGCCGATCCAGCAAAAGTACGTCTCGGCAAACCAGTCTCGCACCTGGGCCATGCGCAGCTCCCTCGCGCGCGCGGGCAGGTACAGCAGGAACTGCTCGACGATGCGGGCGACGAGGTCCTGCTGCGCCGGCGACATGTCGGCCACGACGACGCCCTCGTACGGCACGACGCGGTTGTCGCGGTACGCGCCGCACAGGTGGCGCTGGTCGTCGTGGTTCCAACGCCCGCGCGGCATGGCCGGGTCGCGGAGGAGCTTGTACACTTGCGCGGCCTGCTGCGTCGGCGGCGGCAGCGACTGCATCAGCTCCAGACCGAGCTCCTCCTCGGCCTGCAGGATGCGGGTGCCGGCGTGCGGCCCGTCGTCGACGACGTTGGGCTCGGCGCCCGTGAACCAGGGCGAGATCACCATCTGGGTCCGGTGCAGGAGGACGTTGAGGCAGAGGTGGTGCCCGTACAGGGAAAAGCCCCAGGGGCCGGTGGTGGACGGCGTGCCGAACAGGACAAAGTTGTACGAGTGCTCGTTGCAGATCCTCGGGGCGCGCACCAGCTCCCCCAGGAAGCCGTTGATGCGCATGGCCCCGAGCGCCTTTTGGTAGCCCTCCGGGCTGAGCGTCGTTTCCAGCACGCGCAGGACGGCCTGTCGCAGCTCGGGCGTCACCTCGTCCAGGCGCACGCCCTTGTCGCTGAGCAGGAACTCCGGGTTGGACCAGGACCGCCACTCGGGCGAGTCGATGTGGTAGCTGGTGACGGCGGCCTGCTCCGGCGTGAGCTGGGCCAGGACGGCGTTCGCCGCGGCGGTGATGTCTTGGATCGGGACGCCTTCGTCCTGCGGCTTGAACAGGCCCGTGCGCACCGTGCCGTCGCTGGTGATGCCGCGGAAGGGCTCCTGGAAGAGGGCGCGCCAGTGGAGGTACAGCCCGTGGAGCCATGGCGGGTTGCCCCCCTGGATGAATTCTTTGGCGTATTCGTGCGCATCCTGCTTCTGCATTGTCGTGAAGCGAGGGTGGCTCAGGTCTGGGAGGAACTGGCGATACTCGCCGTCCTTGGTGCCGTTTGTGGCCATTTTGTTTGTGGGCCAATTCTTTTAAAAAAAAAAAAAAAAAATCAAAAATCAAAAATCCGGGAGCGACTTTTGGGAGTTTGTTCGCTTTTCCATACGGATATGCGAATGTTTCCGTTATGGGCTTGTCAATAGCCCACTGCCGAGGCCAACTTTGGAGTGCAGTGTATCAGACTCCATCCCATGAACCTTTGCATGCCTTCATCTTCCGATGCGGGGTTTTCCCCGGCAGTCGCAGTTGTACTGTAGTCGCGATCTCGGACTCGGCCGGATAACCCGAGACCCGCTAAATACAACCATCTTGCAGAGAGTTTTGAACCCAATATTGCAGGACACTGTACGGGTTTGCTTCAAACCATCCCACCAAGTTATCCTTGAAGGCTGTCATTATTAGTCTAGTGTACAGGGTAAAGAAAAAAAAAAAAAAAAAAAGTGGCAAACAGCCTTGCTGGTTTTGTTGTGGTTTTCAGCGTGGTAAACCCCTGGCCCGAACCCTAAAATATACCCGACGTCCAGCTATGCCACCGCAGCCGACCAACATAACCTAAAATTGGTCGACATACGCGCTTTTACAAATACCAGCGCTACAATATTACCCACCACCTACGCGATCTCCGCAAAACTTTGCAGAAACCAGAGCACTTCAAACAGTCATTAAACCAGATAATATACCACTACGCAGCGCCTTGGACCAGCCAGAAAATGACCCCGCACGAAGCTCTAGTGCATCAATTTCTGTCTTTTACAGTCCAAGTCGGTCTGCGATCTTTCTCCGCTATTGCCGCAGTCTTCCTGGCGGTCGCGTTTTACTAAGGCGGTGATTTCTGCAAGGTTACCCTGAGAAGCGGGGCTTGTGACAGAGGCGCTAGCCACAAAGGAGTCATCGAGGCTGGGAGTATCTATCGAGTTTCTACAAAGCGTCTGTATCACCTCGTGCGGTGGAGGCTGCGCCCGCGAGTCCATTGCTCGGTGTTTTCCTCATCATCCCAGTCGGCTTGTGCGTCGCCCCAGTCAGACTCGCCATAGTCAGACTGGTCACAGAGGTCCCTGTCACGAACAGATAGCGACCTCTTTTTAGGGCTGACGTTGCGGCTTTTGCTGCCCTCAGGTTCGAAAATTCGGGCAAATGAGGCTATGTCTTTCTTGGATAGGGTTTTATCCTCAGCATGGCCAGCAGCCTTGTCCCAAATTCGTACTGCATACACCCCATCTCCGCTAAAGAAAGGCATAAATTCGTCATGGAACACTGCCCAAGCGAACCTGGCGAAAAGAAATTCGAGAGATAGGCCTCGGAGGGGTTCCTGGGTTAGGCGGTTATGATACATATTGGCGAACTGAGGGTATTCCGGAAGCAGGACGTGAGATGCCATGACTCGGAACAGCTGTTGGTGGGAAGGTAATGGCGATTGCGGTGGCGGGGGCAGCTTGGGCACGAATACATACCGCCTCTGGTCGAATAGGAGGTGTAAGTCTCTGCGTAAGAAGATGAGATTCCTCTCGTCCTCGATCAGGAGATGTGCCATGGGCCTTCGAGCATATCTAGAGACACGGAGAATGTCAGTTCTTACCAGGCGCACTAGATGTCGCCGGGGCCGGAAACGGCGCTCGTTCTGAAAACATGTAAAAACATGTAGGAATGGGACGACAAGTGAGAAGGATGAATGTGGTTCAGCCGGTGAATGGAACGAACGTACTGCCCCATCCCGTTTGACACGAACCAATTATTCTCATTGTAGGGTATGAGATGTGCCGTCTCGCAAGCGTCGTTCACCGTGGTGATGCGACAGCTGCGATCGCAGTCGATCGCGGCCTGTTTTCCAAACCGTCCAACGGAATCCGGTTCTGGCCCGTATTCCGGTAACGTAACGCGGCACCATGGTTCTGGCAGCTTGGAATGTGGAAAGCGCCAGTGTTGAAAAGAAAGGTAGACCGGGTATCTGTCTGTCCGGACATCTGTTTTTTTGTTTCGTTTCAACATAACGTCGGATAGGTCAGCTAAGTGGAAACAAAATCGAGTTTAAACTCGTATTCAGTTTGGTGGGGGCCTGTTATACCCGGGTCTATGCCGCCGTCCGGGCAACGACGACACCAAAAGTACAGCCTATCCCTTAATAGACCGTCCTCCGGACGCTCGACGGCGGAGAAAGAACCATCCTGGGTTCGGATAGCCATGACTCCTTGGCTCCAGTCTACCGTCGTGACTATGGAGCATGCGGTCGTCGCGACATCGAAATCGAGGCCATCCCAGTCGTGGCCATCAATCGCACCGAGCCGGAGCAGGGGCGGGGCCGAGTCCGGATACGCTGGGTGCCTGAATTGTACCACCTTGCCAAGGTTGCAATTGACTGGCAGTACCGGGGGTGGCAGCGCCTCACGCGCAAATATAGGAGGCATTGCGGTCGATTGAGTTGCGGGCACAAGAGGGAGAAATGGGCTTTGGTTACTGTGCGTGTGGAGGAAAGTTGCTTGTCGGATGACGTAATTTGAACTTGATTTCCCTGGGTGGCTCGTGCAGAATCCCGGCCCAATCGCTGCGGGAAACCAATACTGCTGTTATACATAGTACTGCTGTTCAGTTCCTTTACTGGGTGAAACCGGCGAAGGGTTTATTTACAAGCGAGAAAATCACATCAAAAAGTGGAATGTGATGGTAAATCGCACCGTGACTTTTTTTTGCCCAGCAAGGCTGTTTACCACATTTCTTCTGTACATATCCCATTGTCGGCCAATTAAATCCCCGCACCCCACTCGCCTGCACGATTTCAGGCAGGCAGGTAGGCAGGCAGGCAGGCAGGCATCTGGATCCCGCCAAGCCTGGTCGCCCGCTACTTACTGATCCAGGAGCTTCGGCACCACCTCCAACAAGTGCTCGACGATGGCGTCGGGTCCCCTCTCCACCTGTAGACCGTGCGGGATGGCGTGGAACTTGACGTCCGGCACTATCGACCTCCCGATCTTTTCAATCTGCGCCGCCTCGTCGGCCGACCACATGGATGCAGCAAACTGTGATGGCGCGGGGTTGTTGTTGTTGTTGTTGCGTCAACAGCATTTTCTTTGTTTGACTCGGACGCGAATTTGACAAAACTCACCAAGACGTCTGGCTTGGCTGCCCTTACTTTCTCCTCAACTTCAGCAATGTCTATTGTTGGTTTGAAAACGGTGGTCAGCTTCTTTTTTTTTTTTTTTTTTTTTTTTTTTCTTTCTGCCTCGACAGGTTTGGCATGCATTCCGTTCCCTTACTTTCGCAATTGGCCACATAGTCAATTGTATACTGGTCCTTGAGCGCCTCGACCATGCGTCCGATAAGCTTCTTGGCGCGCTCGGGGGCTGTGTTGACCGTCACGAGGCGGAAGGGGCCTTTGGGTGCCATTGCTGATTGCTGGGTTGATGGTTGCTGATACCTTTGCCTAGTTGTCTTGGTGGGAAACTGGGTTAGGATTGGCGATTCTTTTTTTTTTTTTTCAACTGTCGAGAGATACCATGGCATTATTCATGGCTGGAATGATATTTGATAGGTTTAAATAGATACCTTGGCCCCCCATCATTGCCACTTTTGATGCTCCCCCGGGGACGTCCGAACACGTTAACTCCACGGCCATTCTACGCCGGGATCCACCAAAAGATTTCAATCCGATGTCGGTAACCGGTTCCTCCTGAAATCCAGATCTAAATACAGTAAGTATACTATGTACCACTCGTATGATTGCCAAAGCGGTATATCACGAATAGGCCCTCGAATCACAACCTTAATATAACCTCGACGCACCGACTCATAGGTAAGCATTGAATCGCTTCGTATGTTTTGTCGGCACAGCCTTTAATTGGCTGTATTTGGCATCACAAACTTCCTCACAGCTGTCCTCGAATTATTTTTTTGGTTGCCGACAACAAGATCCGAACCCAACATTGGGTAC
Organism: Pyricularia pennisetigena; assembly: GCF_004337985.1. Taxonomy (NCBI): domain Eukaryota; kingdom Fungi; phylum Ascomycota; class Sordariomycetes; order Magnaporthales; family Pyriculariaceae; genus Pyricularia; species Pyricularia pennisetigena. The sequence continues at coordinate 416,526 of NW_021940922.1, read as the reverse complement.
TAGACCCCGTTACCTTGCTGACACGGTCGTTATGACTGATGATTTATTTTGCAATGCTCGGATTATGGTAATCGTCTGTCAATTTGTTCTGGGAACATTTCCACGTTTTACGATCAATCGTTACGGCAACTGTTTTATTTGCGCTAGACATTCCTAGTCCGGTACAAAATAACCAGAGCCCAATTCCAAGTTACACTTCTGAGTACAGCTAAGACTTCCGCTTGAAATTCCGATGCAAAAGCTGAGGGACCTCCAAAAAAAAAAAATATCAGGGGATACTTCATGTCCACAACCAGCTCAGTTGAGCTCATCGTCAAAATAATCTTGTAAAAAGGACAGGCACGAGTCGTATCTGTTCTCGGGCAGCAACGACAGTGTGATGGCAACTGCAATGACGGGGGTGACGGGAGTGGCGGGAGTGGCGGTGCCACCGGTGAAAGGAGTTGTAGTGCCACTGGTGCCGCTGCTGGTGGAGGCCGTATCGAAATCTTGATAGGAGCCGAAGTCGGCGAGGTGTGCAGAGTGGTTTTCTCGGAGGAAGTCGACGTCGAAATCCCGGGCGCGTCTTTGGTCGGTATATCTGCAGCCGCAGGGCTGTTGGCGGTTTTGAACGCAGGCAAAGATGGCGTGGATGTGCGAGCGCAGGAACATGCGGCTCCTCCTCTCCTCGTCGACTAGTTGGCGGAGACGGATCTTATCCAGCACCTCTTGCTCGCCCTGCTCGTTGTTGCAGGCGAGGTCTTTGGCGCCTCCGCGGAGCAGCTGGCGGCTGGCTTGGAGCTCGTACTCCTCTCGTCTGTATGAGAATGCGGTTGGCAATGGTTAGTTTGCAAACTTTGGGCTTTTTCACTGGTATTGCTACCATGAATTCTTCGACCTACCCTTCCATCCTGTGCAAGATCTTGTAGCAAATGGCCAACACGAAAGCAATGGCGCAAATTACTGATTGCATAAAGTTGATGGTCTCGACTGTGGATGCCATTTTGAATATAGACGATTTTGAACGCGTATGGACACTGCTGGATGGTGTCACGACAAGGAGCTGGTTGTTTCTTTGGTATTTCTTGATTTTTGTTGGAGTGTTGATTGTCAGTGTAGCTGAGCTGGCAGAGTAGAGGTCCTTTTTTTTATTTGAGATATGTTAACGTGACGAAAGGAAACAATTGTCGAGCTCCTCAGAAGGAGAACTCGCTTCTTAAACACTCGCCAGAATACGAAGTTTGTTTTGGCAACATTGTGGTTGTTTGTGTTGTGACTGCAGGACGCGATATTCCATCTCCATGGTGATGGCATCTTTAATCACATGGATAATACCACGGATTTAAAGCTCCTCCCTGCATATGAGAAAAGGGCTCACGTTCACGTCACCTATTTTCAGTAGGGCGATTTGAATAGCAAATTCTAAACGCAGCGCATATAAAAAGCTTAATTTGAGTTGATTGGACAACCAGCTCTTCTGTTCCTCGTGCTTGTAAACGGAATTATACACGATCCAAATATCACTGCAGCTGGTGGTCATGTACAGCATGCTAAAAACAGCGCATTCCTTGCCGTGTAGACTCAAAATCGTAGATACTTCCCTCACCCCAAGGCATCACAGAGACGGCATTGCTTTTCTTTGAAATTCACGACCATAGTGCATCAGTTCATTAACTTGAACAATCGGGTGCCGACCTAAGCACCTGCCTACCCACCCACCCATATCGTATTTTATTTCTAGCGGGGTCAAGAAAAGCGGCAGCCTGCAAGCAGCAACGGGAAAGAGTAAGCTTCATGAGTAGGGATTGCATATGGACTGAAAGTTTAAAGATGGCCAACTTAGTTTCTTTACAACGTTAAGGTAGTTTATCCTAAAGCAGAGGGGAGAAAATCAGGGAATGACATTTCGTACAATGAGAATTTATAGGGGATGTATCAAAGACTGAGAGCCTCGCAAGGTAGGTACGTATATGAACAAAAGGCACTAAGTAATACTTACGGTGCCTTTTGTTTCTACGTGATTCGGCTCAGGCGAATGATTTGGGTCAGTTAAGTGGTGGCTCTGGAGCATGGAGTGGACCTAGGCTCGGTGGTCTACCGCCTGCGGCCATTGCGGTGCTGTGTATGCTGTATGCAACAAACGTCCATCAATGCTTACTATCTCCCTCTCTCTCGGCCTTCCTGTATATCAATAACTTCAGTAAGGGAAAGAAATAAATACTGGGGGCAAAAAAAAGCAACCGGAGGCATCACGTTTAACTTTCAGTGTACAGAGTAAATGCCCTTTGAAGGGCCTTATTATTTCCCGATGAGAAGCTCTAGAATTTTTTTTTCCAAATGACCTCAACCAGATACGCCGCTCCTGAACACCGGTTGGTTTTTACTCCATGAAAGAATGCCATTAGCCCCATTGGAAACAAAAAGCATCAAACAGTAGAGAGAAGAGTGTGAGAAAAGAAGAAAAAAGAAAAAGAAAAAAAAAACAACACAATGCTGAATGAATGAGAAACAAGGTCTCAAAAATAAAATTACAAAGTAGAAAAGAAAAAGGATTTGCAAACAAAACCCAAATTTTGGTATTCCTTAATCTCGTGCCGTCTAAGTATGTATTCAGACTCTGTTATGTCCCTGAAAAATCCCATCATGATACAGTTAGAACAACAGAATCAACGCTTTCTCGTATCCTTGCCCTTCTTCTTGCTTTTCTTCTTGTCCTTGGGCAGATCCAAAGGCGTGCCCTCCAGTTGCTTGGCCATCCAAGCGAGCATGTAGTCGTCTATAGTGTTGATCTTGTCGCCCCAAGCGTTGTGTTCAACCTCAACTGGCTCCGTAGGTTCAATCTGCCCTTCGGTTGCAGCTTGTTCGACAGTCATATCCCCAAACAGGGCGTCTGCGGGCGTACCCTGCCTAGTGCTCGACGTTGTCGCGTTCTGCGGCTTTTCACTAAAGTCGGCATCGTCCTGCTGAATCTCCTTTTCGGCGGCATGCGCCGCCGTGACGTCCTCCTTATCCTCTGCCTGCTCCAAGGCCCTGCCAGCCGTTCGCGTGTCCGTGCTCTCCACCCCTCCCAGAACGCGATCCATGGCCGCATTGGCCGCCGCATCGCCCTCGCCAAGTAGCGAGTTCGCTCCAGCTCCGCTCTCCGAGTCAGGTAGGACGTCTCGAACCGAGATCTTGTTAAAGTAGTCGGTGGTGAACTCGCCCTCCTGGATGACGACGTCATCGAGCATTTGCTTCTGCGACGCCTTTCGTAAGATGTTGGCCTCAATTGTATGCTCGCTGACGAGACGATAGATGTGGACATCTCGCGTCTGGCCGATACGATGACATCGATCCTGACATTGCTTGTCCATGGCTGGGTTCCAGTCTTGATCATAGAAGATAACGGTATCGGCGCCTGTCAGATTGATGCCCAGGCCTCCTGATCGGGTGGACAAGATGAAGCACAGTATTCTCGGGTCATGATTGAAGCGGTCCGTCAGGATCTGGCGCTGTTCCACCTTGGTGGCTCCATCCAAGCGCAGATACTTGTGGCCGTGGATATTAAGGAACTGCTCAAGGATATCCAGAACTTTGGTCATCTGCGTAAAGATGAGCGCGCGGTGGCCGCCGGCCTGAAGTTTCCTGAGAAGGCGGTCCAGGGCTTGGAGCTTGCCACAGTCGTATTGAAGAAGACGCTTATCGGGAAACTGAATGGAGAGTCGCATGCGGGCCTCGTGCCATGGATCGACTGGGCGTTCTCTTGGGATGAAAGGTAGTCTCTTTACAGGGGCCGACAGCTTGAGGTCAGCTTCTTCAAACGCATTGACTCCTTTCTCACCAAGCATAAATGGGGTGAGATCTCTGGTGACGACGGCTGGAGTGACACATGCAAACTTGGTGATGAGCATCTCCATCGACTCTGCTCGGCGGTCCAATGTTTGCACAGCATTGTGTAGGAGGTGAGAGTCGCTCTCAAACCACTCAATGATCTTTTTCGGAATCTTGGGCTTGGGTTTGAAAGGTCGCTCCTGGACGCCGATGGTGAGCAGCTCCACGAGCCGGGTGCCGTAGATGGGTTGTTGCTGGCGACGCAATGCGTTCAGGTATATACAGTGCTGCAACTCCTCGAAGCGTCCCCAGCGAGATGCACTCTCCAGATAGATTATGTTGGACTCCACCGTGCTAGGGTCCAGCGGCAAGAAAGCGTTGTGTGCTCTAACTTTCTGGGCTTCCCTGAGCTCGTTCAGCGCGCGGTGGGCATTGTACTGTGCGACGCTCGAGGCAAATGTGTCGGAGAACCTCTCGTGCGCTACCGGTACCAGATTCATGAACTCTAAGCTGACCGAATCAAACGGTCGTTGGGCGAACAACTTCCCCCGAATCAGCTTTTCTGTAGATGCGAAATAGGAGGGAACAGAGCGCTGCATCCGAAAAGAGGTCATAATTGGCCGATCGACGAAAAGATCAGGATGGTTGCAGACCTTTCGGAGCTGCATCAGACAATTGATGATGGACAGGTAGTTGCCGCCAGAAAGCGTTTCCCTGGTATCAGACCTGCTGAGGAAGCCATCGTATAGTTCACGCTGACGCTTGGAAAGCCGGCACAATTCAACATGTTCGTACTTGGCTGGCATTTGCTTCTCAACATCCGCCTTGAGCCGGCGGAGGAGGTAAGGTCGTAGCACCTTGTGCAGCTTGGAAATGATTGCTCGGGCCTCGTCATCCATCTGTTCCCTGCCACTCTCCAATATCTGGGACTCTGGCTTGCTGAACCAATCGTGGAACTCTTTCAAATCCGCGAAGCCGCCCACGCCATTCTCAGATGGCATGAGAAAGAAAAGCAAAGACCACAGCTCAGTCAGGTTGTTTTGCAATGGAGTACCGGTGATGAGGAGTCGTGCTTGTGTGTTGAAGCCCAAAAGCGTCTGCCAGCGTTGGGACTTGAAATTCTTGATGTTGTGCGCCTCATCAAGAATCATGTAGTGCCAGCGCCGCCGCCTGAAAACTTGTTGGTCCTGCAAAACCATCTGGTAAGATGTGATGCAGACGTTCCACACATCATCATTACTCCAACCCTGTCTCTTCCTCTTTCGCTCTTCCTGGTTACCATAGTAAGTCAGGATTTTAAACCCAGGACACCATTTCTTGAACTCCATCTCCCAGTTAAGCATTACACTGGTGGGGACGACCACGAGATGAGGTCCCCAGACCTCATGATGACAAGCGAGGTGTGCCAGTAGTGAAATGGTCTGGATTGTTTTGCCCAACCCCATTTCGTCGGCCAGAATGCCATTCGTGTTGTTGGCATATAGACCAGCGAGCCAATCCAGTCCAAAATGCTGATACTCACGCAACGTTCCTCGCAGAAGGAAAGGTATTTCTGTCTTGGCTGCACCAGGTAGAGGCGAGGCAGAACGACTAATCTCCTGATTACCGGACGCCTCAACCGACGTGGAGGTGTCAATCTCGGATGGCTTGGTATCCGAAGTATGGGGGGTTCGGCTGGATTCACGACTGGGTAGATTCGTAGGCAAATCCGTCTCTGGGCTTCCAGTTTTGGCGACTGTTGCCTCAGCTTCTGTAAGTCGCCCATCAGTAGTCAAGGGCAACGACGTTGTATCGTTTTGTTTGGTGCTGGCATCGTCGATGTCCATCTGGATAATATGTGAAGCTTCAGGTGCGACAGGTTCAGGTATCGGCTGCTGCTGCGCTGTATCTCCCGGGGGTTGTGCTGTGGCAGGGGGTTGATGGTTGGTGAGAGACGGCGGTGCCGGTGAAAGACTTTCTGGCGCAAACAAGTCGACCATAGACACATCTTGGTCTGCGCCTATCGCGACGGGAGGATCAACAGAGTCATATGCAATTGATGCTTCTGGCGAGAAGGCATCAGGATCGTCTTGATAAGCTGTGAGAGGTGAGATGTCTGGAGGCACGAGTTGGTCTTTGGCAGCTTCATTCTGCAGGGTGGAAATAGCAGAGTGGGTGAGAGGATGTGAACTAGGAGACAATGTATCGGGGTTGGCATTGTGAATCGGATCTGCCGTAGTTGTTACAGTCTCCATGGTTTCTAGCCCATCTGACGGTGCACGGCTCTGGGCTGACTGTTGCTGGGCAGGGTGCTTCAAGTTGGTGTTGTCATTGTTATTTTGCTCCGAGGTGTCAAGGTTGCCGGGAGCAGGGTTAGTTTCACTATCAAGGACAGCTGTTGTGGTTGAAGGTGCAGAGCCGTTGACCTTGGGTGGCGACTTGACCTCTGCTGGTGGAAGTTCTTCAGCCATCTCCACGTCCGCATCAACATTGACACCATTGTCCTGCTCAGCTTCAGTTGTGAGCTGTTTCAGCTCGGATTTGCCAAAGAAGAGACCAAGCAGCCCATCAGGCGCATCATCGTCTTCTTCATCGTCACCCTCAGATTCCTCAGCGTCATCGTCATCATCACTATCCATGTCCGACGAGCCCATATCATCATCCATGTCGACAGACTCGTCGCTCGTCTCATCGCCGTTTGCAGTATCGTCCGCCTTGGACTCCGCACCCGGAGTAAGGAGGGTATCTCCATCGTTGTTTGCTGTATCTAATCCCGATATGTGCGCGTACTTCTCTCGCAACTGCTCCTGGGTAAGACCTTCGTCGGACGCTGTCGATCTTGCGTCCTCTTCGTCTTCTGAAGATGACATGTTGCTTTCGTCGGCGGCATCACCCTCGATGCCATCAATCACTTCTTGATCAATCTCGGAGCCTGAAATCATGTCGTCATCGTCAAGCACATCCGAGTCATCCTGCTCCTCGTCCGAGGTACGATCGATGCCGCTGTCGTCGTCGGTAATTCCATCCTCGTCAGGGTGTAGTTGCCTAGCTTGGAGTTTTTGCTCCGATATTTGGACAGCTTCTTGGAGTGCAGCTTTGACGCGACGCTGTTCTTCGGCCTGCCACTCCTCGATCCTTCTCCGATTTATCTCGGCCTTGACGTTCTCCCAGGTCCCAAACATCGCCCGAATGACGGAACCATACTTTGCCCTCCACATATCATATTGCTCTCGCTCTAGCTGTTCGGCTGTCTTGGGTTGCCTCCTCAGCCACTCGTCGCGACAGGCCTCGGCAAGCTTCCTAGCTGTCGACCGATGTCTTTGTTGCTCCTGCAGCATCAACCTCCTGAAGTTGGATACGGCCTTAACTAGGTGGTCCATGTGAGCCCATTGGCGCGGAGGTTCATCAGCTGCTTCAGGTGCATAAACAGAGCACCTTCCAACTGACAAAAGACCTCCGGGTCCCGTCTCTTGCTCTATCCTGTTCAAGACTCTCGCCTCCTCAAGGGCCATCTCATCGGTCATCGCGGGCGTGTCGTCGGTCGCATACTGTCCGCCTTCTTCGACTGGGATGTTCCTAGCGTGATCAAAGTACTCCTCGAAGGACGGACCAAGCTTGGGTCGGGTTTTTGCCTGGGCTGGATGAACAAACGGTATCGTTGTCTGCTTCGTCACTCGTAACTTTATCCGCGGCGCCGCGCGGACGGTTTCATCGGCAGCAGGGTCTAGGCTTTCCTTTCCTGTTGAACGCCGACTCCTAGCTGAGGCACGAGATGGAGGCTTAGGCGGAGGGGATGGTGATCGTCGGCGACTGCGTTGAGAGGTTCTGGTTTCGTGTGCGCCCGAGGTACGACCGGCCGTTTTGGAGACAGGAGGTTTCGAGGGAGGAGTTGGCTTTGCTGCGGCGCTGGAGCGGCGGTTTGCATTTGCAGAAGCCTGCGGTTTTTGTTTGCTCGAGGCATTTCCGTTTGTTGATGCATACTTGTTCTTCGCGGGCGTGCTTGCTTGGGCACCGTTGACACCGCGCTTTTGGGGGTTTTGTTCTGCGCGCAGGAGCTGCGCAGGAGCGAGGTTGATCCGGCCTGACCTCCGCTTACCTTCGTCTGTGAAGGATGTTGGACCTTCGGCCTCGAACTTTTTCCAGGGCGGCGATTCTAGCTTAACGTCGCGTGTCTTGCTTGGTGGCGGCGGAGGCGTATCGTCCCGTACCCTCCGACGTTTGGTGGGGCGCTCTTCCAACGCGCCATCTTCCTCATGCAAGGCACCTCCTGCCTGGCTGCATTCATTGTCGTGTGATTCTCTGGTGCATTCTGGTGTATTTTTTGTCGTTTCGGTAGCCGTGCCAGGACGTCCGGACAAGATAGAGAGCTCTATCTCTTCTTCGTCCGAGGGAGGTTCTGATAACGGATCGGAGAGCGAACTATCACTAGGAGATGACGGGACAGCTTCTAAAATTGACACAGATACAGGATCGATGTCTTCAACGGGTTTAGCAATAAAAGGGGATGGCAGCAGTTCATCGACGTGGCCGTTGGTGTTTTTGGGCTTTACCCGTTCACGATCAGCTGCATCCGACTGTTGGCGAGGTGGGACGGGAGACGCGGTCTCCGTCATAGTTTTTTCGGGTCAGCGGCGGGGAGAGGGACCGAAAGCTCGATGCAACTCCCATTTGAGAGGCCGAAATTGTTATCTATCGAAAGCTAAAGGCTCAAGTAACCCTCTCGCAAAGTTTGGGCATTGCCAGGGCTCTGGGGGGCTGGCTGCAGCGCGATTTTGTACAACAAAATGCCGTTTCCCTGCAAAACTTGTGATTGTCGAAAAAATTCCACGCGAGTCGGGCATGCGCCTACCGATAAAGCGATCCGACCAGAGTGAGCTAAGGTAGCAGTGGAGGCGCGATCGAAGCACCGCATCCCACCCCCACCTAAGGCACCAAGGCATCAGTTTTGCTTATGTCATTTTTGGTTAGCCGCATCTCCAATCGATCAACCATCGACGAGCTGCGCAACAAAGCTCCAGTCAATTGAAGCTGCAAATAGCCAACAGGTCGACAGCATCGCCTTCTTGCGCCAACACGTCAAGGTAAATGTTTTGCTGCATTGATTCCAACTCAATTGACCTTTGCAGTCAGCTAATCAGTCTTCTACCAGATGCTGTCGCGACAGATTTCACGGGCGGTGCCCAGAACTGCTACCCGACTACCGCTCATTTCACGCCGAACCTACCTCCCCCCATCGATCAACAGCCGCGATGTTCTTGACCAGAAGTACCCGGACGCCCCTAGGCTTACAGAGGAGGAGGATCCCGGAATGGTCAGTGACGACTCGGAAGCGCCGGGCCACACGGTGTGAGGCCTGGACATGGTGGAAGCAGCTATACTAATTGTGTCTGCCCCCGTCCCAGAACGGTGGATACGTCAACCCTCTCCCTGTCAAACGTCAATTCCGCGATCCCCATGGAGATTGGTGGGACAAGCAGGAGAGGAGGAACTTCGGCGAGCCTGTCCACGAGGACTTTGATCTCCACGGCATGTTCACGCCGCACGAGTACACATGGACGACTCCCGGCAAGGGTGCTGTTATGTTCGGCACATTTGTTGTTGCCTTTTTGGGTGTATTGGTTGGGGTTAAGATGGCATACCCTGATATTCAGTCGTATCCTCGCGAATTCGAGGGTGGCCTCGAACGCGAGCTCGGGGGTGCCGGCGCGATGAGGGTATGTTGCAACCTTCCGCTGCTACCGTTGCTTTTGTCCAGAGAATTGATACTAACCTTTGCTTCTATGCTCAGGCAAGGATGGCTGGAGACCCAGAGCCGTTTGTCAAGGAGTAAAAGGCAGGGAACGCCCTCTTGTACATACACTTTGTCTAGAAGTCACAGATTGGGAGAAATCGGTCGGCGCCAGCTAAATCGGGTGTTTTCTATGTTTCTGAACCTGCGAAGTTCCACGACAAGCCACTAGGTCTAGGTGTAGGGGAGCTTGATTGGCCTATGTTGGGCCTCGATCCCTAGGTGCCATCTCGTGTTGACCCGGACCATTGGCCATTTTAATTGGAACACGACTGGAAACCAACACGCGCTCCAGGCAGGCTTGGCAGGTCAAAAGGTACCGTATCCTTGAGGCTGCTTCGCTGGGTTCAGGTTTTAAGTACCTATGCCCGGATTTGGAACGATTTCACAAGCCAGGTAGGTATGCAATACAGACCTCGCCAGCTTGGTCGGTACTGACTAACAATCTTTGAAGGTACTTGGCTCGTTTTGGCTCCACTGTTCACATGCTTCGATCTTGTTTCGCGCCAAGGAAGGAGCTCAGTCTCCCCAAGACGGCAGTCAGTGGTGTAGTAATAGCAAAAGGTTCCCAAGAACCACAGTATCGGTGCACAAAGCTCAACTCGCCCACTCGGTTAGGTATCCAGTTGGCATTATTTGGTAGCTTTCGCGCATTGATTATTTGCGAATAGAGGGCAGGAGGTGGATACTGATGAACTAGGTAAGAAATAGGCTGAAGGTTACACGGTCGTTTACTTATTTCACTGCCTTCCATTAACCTGATGAAAACGTGCTGCTCGGGAAGTTGTGAGGAACTGTGTAAACTGCGTCAAGGAGGGGGCACAGGCAGCCTGGGAAGGTACCTTGTAGTACTCAAGGTACCCAAACAAGATAGCAGCTACAGCCCACGGCTTACCACGCCCAGACAACCGACCGTGAAATCTTCTCCCATGGAGATTTTGCGATTTATCACATACAGCTCTTGTCCTAGTTATACATCGCTTGTTCCGCCCTTTTGTACTGGTCACTCTCTTTGGAAGGTTATAGGTCAACAAAATCCCTACCATTTGCCCTCAAGTGTGAAACGAAAAATGCGGTACGAAGACTGGGACATACTCATCTTCCCCTCGGATCGAACCATCGCGCCCGGCTCAACCCAGACAGTCAAAGTGCCGTTGAAGGAATTCAAGGTCGCTTGCCATGTCGTTGCTGACTACGAAATCCCTCATGGACATGGATCACCTGGCCTTCCTGTCATGACATGCTTTGTTCCAAGTCTTCCTACTGGGACACCCTTCCACGTCTCGATCCATAGCTGGCGCACACCTGAGATCAGTCAGTATACCAAGAACTTCAGCAAACACACAGAACTGGTGCAATTCGAGGCCCGGATCTACATCGACGGCCGCCTGGTCTCGTAAGAAGATTTGCTCTGCACCACCCAACACCATTGCCACGTCTTCTGCGGGATGCTAATCTCCAGACTCTATGATAGATCGACGTCCTTTGCTCGCAATGGGGATTGGCCCTGCCTGATAACGACCACTTTTGGTAAATGTTTTCTGAGATCCGAAAGTGAGACCTTTCTTGGGAGACCTAATCTTACCCGTGGTCAACTTCAGAATTTACCAAGTCAGGCGAGCTGGAGCCTTTCCGTTTTCCACCTTTCCGTCGAGAGCTTCTATACCACGACCACTGGCACCCAAGCGACGATATTGGTCGAATTAAGATAGTCATCAGCGAAGGATTTCCACGGGATTCCTTGACGAACCCTATCGAGCGGGTTAAGAACGTAGTTGCGTTCTCTTTTCAACATGCTCCTCTTGGTAAGATATCCTCCTACCTAGACCAGTCGCGGCGCAAGATCTGGGCTCATGAGAAACGATCAATCAAGATATCCTGGAAGCCAATAGGATTGCCTGGCCAAATCCCTCTATGTGGAAAGGAATTCCCAGTGCGGAAAACCGGCCAGTCCCCTCGTATCGACCTGGAGACGGTGCCGAGTCCCATGGACATTCTCCCCGCCGCCAGTCTATGGCTACAGCCAACATAGGAGGGCCAAGCTTCTCAACCCCCACACACCAGCTCACAACGCCTTCTGGCCCACCGGGGTTGATAAACAACCAACCTTTTAACCAGTCAATACCATTGTTCTCGCAACTTACCACCCCGGTAGTCGGTGGAACGCCGATTCCCGTCTCGTGTAGTGATGCGTCCATCAAGTGGTATGCCGGCCTTAACAAGAGTGCTTACAACATGAGGACTGCAAGGAGATCAAGCACTGACACCAGCATGCCCGATTTTGGGACTGTGCCTGATTACTCTTCTTCTGCGAGCGGTTATAACACGGTCATGCTTGAACCCAGCAACGTCCCTACTGCAGTCATGACCGAGGAAGCTTTTGCTCCCGCTCACGTGAAAGCACCTACCAACACACCGATTGTTGGACCCATGGATTGCAGCTACCGTAAGTGCTTGACCTCGTTTTGTCACCAAGTCAAGTCACTAACTCCACCAAGCTCCTGGTTTCTCGTTCAACCTGCCAAACTCGGCGATTCCCGGCGATCTTGCGGCGTCCCTGACGCATTCGTTGCTCAATCAGCCTTATCCGTTGCCAGTTCAGCCACACATGGTTCCTCTGCCAGCTTCCGAGGTCAAGTCGCGCAAGGAGACACGCAAATTCAGCAATTTTGCCGCACCGTGCTCACCAGCTATCCATTCGCCTTGCGTCGAGATTTTGGATAAGCGAAACTTCTCATCATCTGCATTCACGGTTGCAGAAGTCGCTGCTGCTGTGGCCTCCGATATCAGCACGCCTTCTCAGCAGAGCTTTCATATGCTACCGCCACATGCGGTGCCGAGAGGTCCTCCCGAAGCAAACAATGACAAGCCGTTCTATTCATCTTCGACTGGCTCCCGGGCCTGTTCATCGGGCGATCTCTTGGCTTCTTTCTCTAATCTCACGGAGGTAAATGCTGCGCCTGTGATGACGGCAACGGCTTCTGGTGCAAACAATACCATTGTGCCTTTGGGAGAAGCTGCTCCTGACAGGTGCAACAAGCGTTTACGCAATTTTACCCCTGCCAGAAGCAAGGCTATCGATGAGGAGGACGAGCCTAGGCGTGTCAGCCCTAGATTAAGAGCTACTACCTTCGCGGCGCAGGATCGCTGCGAGAGCATCTGAGATTGGTGTAAGGCATTCATGCCGAGTCTGGCGACAATTTGTTAGACGGTTTCTCTCGCATTGAATAGCTGTGTACTCTTTGTCTTAGTGCTGGCCTGCTTTGGACTTGAATCACCAGTGAGTGTATGTTTGAGTTAGGCCATTGATCGGATCCAATGACTCAACATGTTTAGTTCTCAGGCGGTGTTTGTGCTTGGGAAGGGACAGGTTCATTCCACTCTTTATGTTGTTTTTGGTGGTGTCTCATTCTCTACTATGATTGTTAGTATGATAGTATCTTTCAATCTACAGTAGAGGTCTGTCTTTGTTATGCTAAAGTTTATGATTGACAAGACGCAAGTTCACATTCGTTCCTGAATCCCTGCCTGCTGAATCGCCAGGAATGCTAAGGTGTTGTTGCTGTTGATCTTCAGCATCACGGTTTCTTTTTCCTTTTTTTTT
>NW_021940922.1:393654-403317 GCF_004337985.1 Pyricularia pennisetigena | reverse complement strand
TTTTTTTTTTGGCCTTGTCCGGCAGGCAGCCATGCTGACTGTTTCTCGAGTTTCTGGAACATTTGCCTGGGTCTATTGGACATGTAGGTGTGTCAGGCAGAGCATGAGCTCCATCCACTTTGCCCAGGCATGTGCTGGAGCGACAGGCGGTCATCTTGATTTATTCCCAGGCTCTAGTGCTCTAACGCGATGGGAGGCGAAGCGTTGGCAGGTTGACAGTAGCGTCGGGAAGCGAGGACATGCCTTCCGCCCGCTACGGCCTGCAAAGGAAGGCCTTGCGCGACCGTGAAATGGCAGACATAGGAGATCGTCCATTTGCAATACAAGGGTCAACTGGCGGTGAGCTGGTAGATGGCATCTCCTTGCCGAAAAAGACATGGTCAAGTTGAAAATGAAATCTGGTGATGTTTGCCGGAGGAACTGCAATTCATTGATTTTCAGTCGGACTACCCTCCATCCTTGATAGGTCCCTATCGACTCGTATTGCCCGTCACAAAAATACCCCAGGCAAATGGCTTTTGAACAAATTGAAATTGTTCGCCTCGCCGACTCGTCCCTTGGTCGACCTCTAGCCATACGAACACCCAATCGAAAAAAAAAAAAAACCGCGACTGTCTTGCGCTATCCCAGCATCTATCCCAAAGTCGAAGTGGCTTGGCGTGTTGAGCCAAGTTTCACGTCGACTAAGCTTAGCTTGGCTTGGATCAATCTCGTTGGGCAAGCTACCCGTTCACCCCCTGGCTTGTCACACAGCGGCGCAGCTTGGCAGGTGGCCGGGGGGCTGGTATGGAAGACTGTGAAGCGTTGCGGTAGATGGGGATGGTGGAAGATCAATCGCACCGAACCAAAAAGAAGCATTATGGGTCGTGTGTTTACAGCCACGGCATTTTTTTTTTTTTTTCAGAAACCTCCGGGAACGCTTGCGCATCATCGCATCTAAACGAGAGCTACGTCGTGACGTCGTTAAAAGCAGGGCTGTGCCCAGGGGTGGCGGCGGTCATGCTGGCGATAATTCAGGGCAGCTATCCGTGTGTGTGGGGGAAAACAGACTTTCAAAATGCCCCCGGTTCAATCTTGCAAAAGCGTCATTTCTCCGCACAAGCTTGACCTGTTTTGTTGTCTTCGACACAGGTACCTCAGACGGACTACCTGAGGAATGGGGTCTACCACGGAGGAGGCCCTGCTAGGTACATTAGCACAAAGGCAAAAAAAATAGGACATGGTGGGGGACTAGCCATCACGTGTGATGATTTGACAGCTTCGGGTGAGGTAGATCAAATGATAAGGTCGGATCGCCATAGGACTAACGGGAGGTACAGAAGACTAAGGTACGGAGGAACCTTGGGGCAAGGCAGATAGACGTCTTATCTTTGTGCAAGTAACGCAGTCCCTGGTTCGTTTAAATCACTCCAGGTCTGGTCCATTCATTGCTGTCTGACCATCCTTTCATCATCAATATCAATACATTCATTCACAATGGCGCAGAGCATCAGTGGTAACAACATTCTGAATCCCCTTGCCAAGGGTCCTGGGCCCACCGAGCCCGAGCACATGCACTATGGCGACCATTCAAGCAGCTACTGGCCGGAGGGCTGGAACTATCAGAGATACAGTGACGCGACAGCAGAGGACATATTGTCGCTGCCCGAGGGCGAGCTGGACAAGATGCAGGCGGGACTGAGGGATGTTCTGGGCGAGCACGGCGCGGCGGCCATGTCCAAGCACAATTTCGAGAGGAGGCTGTCGGGCGGTCCAACGATGCTCGATACCTACACCAGCAACCCGCGCGACCGCAGAGCGAGCGTGAGCAGCACCAACGTCGACACGGTGGCGCCTAGCTGGCTCAAGCAGTGGAGGAAGCGACACGAGGGCCAACCCTGGGGTTTCGTCGGTGTACGGACGGGATGCTATGGAGGGAATGGCGCCGAGCAGAGGTGGCAGCAGTTCCGGGCGCAGTTTCAACGCATCCTCGAGGTGCCCTTCGATTGGGCTGTCGAGAATGGCAGAAGCAGCAGCAACAACAACAGCAGCGGCGGCGGCGGAAGCGATAGTGGCGGCAGTGGGGAAGCGGCATCTAAAGCGCGCGAGATGTTTGAGGTGCGCTGGATTGAGGACCCCGCGCTGGATGGTGCGGATGTGCAGATCCTCAGGGGGTGAGTTTTTTTTTTTTTTTTTCTCTTGTTCCATTGCAGCCTGTTGATTGTTTCGGGTTGCTCCTCATCTGTTCAAGTGTGGCTTGATCTTTTTTGTTTGGGCAGATTGTCTTGCCCCTGTTTTTTTTTTTCTCTTTCTTTGGCCTGCACTCGTTCCTTTCGGCATTTGGTTGGCAGAATCAAAATCAGCCTCAGACGGTCATCAATGTGACGTCATTGACAGCTCGTGGGGGAGAATCTGCGCTAACCCCAATTGGTTCAACCCCAAAAGCAAATTCCAAGAGCTTCAATCCACGCTCTCGCCAGGCTTCAGCCAACCAGTCTTCCTCTCCGCAACGGATCAAGTCGTCGATTCAGTGCTCGCATTGGCGCCCGAGGACCTCCCAACCACGGCCTCGCGGCGCGGCAGAAACCCCGCCCCCTGGATCTACGCAGTCGCCGCCTCACCCGACCGCGGCGTGCCTGACGAGCATGTCGAGTCGGCCTGGTTTCGTGACGTGTTCAAGGTCGCCATCGAGGTCCTTGCGGATGAGTTGTGGTGGATAGTCGACTCGGGCACCATGCCGCTCAGGCGCATCACCCGCGGCGTCAAGGGAGAGGGTGTGGCGGCGGACGCTGGGAACGACGATCTGGAGGACATTTGGTGGTCCACGGCGCCATCAGCTGAACGGTTGAAGAAGGTTACTGAAGGTGGTGACGACTAGTCTACCGGTAGCTTATCCTTATCGTCGTCTCTTTTTTTTTCTTGTCTTTTTTATTTCGTTTTGTTTTATCCCGTCTAGCGTTCAACAACCCGATTGTGTCCAAGTATTGCATCTGTTCTGTTTGCTGCCACAGTTTCTAACGGTTATGCGCACCTCGCTCGACCTCAGCCTGCCTTACCGATCAACTAGTTCCAAGTTCTTATTTCATTGCCCTATTGCGTCCTTAACTATTCCATTCGCCAAGCTTGACTTGAAAGCTATTGCGCGCTTTTTTAAAGCGGCAAATTCACCAGGGGACCAGAGGCAAACGTAATTCGCTATCTTCCTTCTACGAGCAATAATTTGAAGCATTTTAGCATGCAAATTTCCCGGTCCCATTGTGGAACTCTAACTGAACCCCTCATAGCTTTTCTGGCGAAACCGCCCATCAGCAACCTGGTCAATTGGTGTAAAATTTATTCATGTTAAGTGTCTTGCAAAGCAAGCCATGTCATACGATTCTCGCCTATTTGGAGCAAAACAATCTATACCACGTGTTTGCTGGGATTTCCTCAGCCATTGACTCAGTCTAGTGACTTTGGACCAGAATCTACTACCGGTACCTTTGGCCAGCGCCAGTCCTGGGACTCTCTGCTCTAGTGAGCGACTATGGCGACTTTCGGTTTAGGCTATCAACAAGACCAATCAACGTCTCACTCCAGTCCATGCGCCCCGGATTGCTAGGCCTGTCAAGTTACACTAACCCTTGATCCGCCCTTGCACTAGCAGCTATTCTCATCGCAGAGCCAGCCGATAGTTGCTGCTACCCCAAGGGCCGTCAGATTTGACAGGCAAGGCGACATGCAGCTTGCTCTTATCTCTGCACAGCTGTCCTTGTGCGAGTTGCTATATACCCATCCATCTGCAGAGGCCTACCGCGGCAAAGTGATCATTGAAGATCTTGTCTTGAGAAATCGACCGTCCATTCGAGCTCCGTCTACACCTGTAACCGGTGTCCCGGGAGTGTCTCGATCTCGAACGACAAGCAAGGTTAACACAAGACCATGCTGATCCCCCGCCGCGCAACACGGGATTCGCTCCCATTAACCCACCCTGATACAACACGACTATGGTATTACTCGTGTTGTATCCTTCCGGCGTTATCACTACCTATTCTGCTGCTTCGACTTTGGACGGCCAGCTTCATCTTTCGTCGATGGAGGACGACTGACAGTGAGTGTTATTGATGGAATCGCCGATTTTGCACTCTCCCGTGAGCGCCAGCTGACGATAATTTGTTCGACGACTCCCAGCGCTCATCGCCCTTGCTGCAGTAAGCACATGCTCAACATCCATAGCATGCAATGTGCAATAGCTAACCCAGGCGACGTCAAGGTTTTCGGGGTGATATTCGCAGCCACCGAGGCTTATTGTTAGTTGCTTGCTCGCCAGAATACTGCCCACTGTCCAAGCTAACACGTTGGTTCTCAGTCATCTTTGGCATATATGAAGTGACGACCGGAACGGCTTCCCTTCTGAATAGCGTATATTTGTCCAAGGTAGGCTTTCCGTCTTCCTCGATCCGACTTGTTTCCCTGCTAGATGTGTTCTTCCCTAACGGTGTTGTCAAAACTTTTGTTTTTATTTCAGCTCAACGGCCTCGTCTCCATGCCGGCTTACTGCATCGCCACCGCGCTCGCCAAAGCCTCCGTAATACTCTACCTCCTCAACTTCACCACAACCGCCAGCCCCCGCGCAATCCGAATCGTTGCCTACGCCACCTTGGTCCTGTCGATTATCCAATGTATAATACTCGCCGGCGGCACCATGGCCTGCGCCGCCGGCCTCCGGGGTCTTGTGGACCTATTTGGGACGGACATCTCCAGCGTGCCCACATGCACCTCGCTGGGTGAGATTTGGGTCGCAACCGCCATGATCAACTCGTTCACGGACCTGGTGATACTGCTACTTCCCATGTGGATACTGCGGCCCCTGCAAGTCGGCAGGGCAAAAAAGATTGGGGTTCTTGCGATCCTGATGGCGGGTGGTTTGTGAGTTTTGCCTGCGTCTCTCCCCAACGTCGTTGGTGAGGCTTTGGGGATAGAAGAGCGATGAATTGCTTTGCTAATTAGCAAATGATCTTGCAATAATTCCCAGCGTCTTTAGCGTCAGCGTGTACCGCGCATACAAGTCTTATGAATCTTTCATGATGCTTTCGAAAGATGTCTCCCTCTGGTCATTTTCCGACACGTCTATGTGGTGGTGAGTAATGCAGCTGCGAAAGACCCCGTCAAGAATACGACCCGTCAAGATACGACCAGGCAAGAATACGACCCGGCAAGAATACGACCCGGCAAGACTGACCATCTGTTTGTCATGACAGCGTCGTGGAGCTTTGGGCAGGGATCATCTGCGCGTGCCTCCCGGCACTTCGACCTTTCTGCAGGCACATGTGCGGTCTGGTACATGAGAAAACGACACGGACGGGGGTAACGACTTCTGATGCTTCAGGCCGGCGCAGCGGCCTGCGCTTTCACACGTATACGCGACAGACGGAGATGGAACTTTCGGCAACCACCAACACCGCACCGCATAGAGCTCCCAGTCGAGAATCATCAAGACCCATACAGGAGTCTATTCGACCTCCATCGCCCAGCTTGTCGGTCGGATCAAGGGAAAGATGTCAAGATGTGGAACGGAGGTCGTTGGCGGAGCATGTATAAAAAAAAATAAAAAAAAAAAGACTATTGCTAATCGTACAATTTAATAATGCACATTCAGTTGTAATTGCAACCACAACCTCCAGGAGGTTTTCACCAACTACAGTAGAAAAAAAAAAGCTTAACGCTTACAATTTTGAGTACAGATTCGCCTTTTGACGGCTGAGGTTAACAATGAACAGGGACAGGGACAGGGACAGGGACAGGGACAGGGACAGGGGGAAGAAACATGGCACTGCCGCGGATTAATACTGCAAAGTGATTCCCGGTGCCAAAATGCCATGTTCTGATTGGGGCTTGTTCTTTTTGCATCGGGGACTAGCGGGACTGGGTTTGGCGATCAAACAAGGGATGGTTGTGCTGCTTCCTGGGTGGTAGTTATTACCGTACTTTTTCCTTTTTTCTTTTTCCATACCCCAGTCTGCTGAACCCTTCTTGCCCTTCAAGTTCAAGTCGAAACGAGAGAGGGAATAAGGCACGCGACCACATACCTCATGAGGACAGGCCTATGGAGAAGAAGCAGAAATGAGAATAAGATAAGCACTCCACCGACTGGTGGGGCGGAAATCCCATGCAAGTGGAGGACGGCTCGGGGCATCTTGTAGCCAACCAAACGCCATTATGGAGTGTTTTTTTTTTATTCGGGATTCCAAAAAAGACAAGAAAAAAAAAAAAAAGAGGGCGCTCCAGCCAATGTTTGATGCTTGGGGGACGCCAAGAGCCAAGTAACTCTATTGTCGCGAATAACTTCCACACCTATGGACTTGGCAATTGAGAAAAACTTGGCAGACGTAGGAATTCTGCCTTTTGTCGCAGCGGCCTCTCATTTCCCCCCTACCGTGGGGCCACAAGTGGTGTCTGTTACTCTAGAGTTGCAGTTGGTCTGGCGGGATGTTTGGGTTGTAGTTTTGTCTCGAGATCTCCCACACGGGTTCTGTTGTTTTTGTTGTTGTTGTTTTTGATGTTCTGTATTTATTTGATCCTGTCTTTATCGTTCGCGAGCAGCTGGCTGCAGATTTTCCCGAGTTTTCTTGTCCATCTTTCGTCCTTTTTTTTTTTTTTTTATTATTTATTTTTGTTTTGTATTGTTTTTTTTTATCTTTAGTGCTGTGCGCAGGATCTCTCTTTTTATTGTAGGCTTCTTTTTCTTTGGTGTTGTCGTCCTCACTCGTTGAACCAATTCTATCGTCTATTCTTCCTTCTATATATCGTCCGCTCTACCCCGGAAATTCCAAGAGCCTTAAACAAGGAGCCAAGTCGCGAGCCAAGATGTATATCCCCGTGGGGTCAAAGCCCAACAGCATAGCGGAGCTCGTAGCCGATCTCGAGCGGCGCCAATCTCAAAATCCGGCCCGAGGTGGTGTCTCGAGCAAAGCGTCCACGCAGTCCGCAAACACGGCCAACACGGCCACGACAACCCCGACAACCCCCGTGCCAGACCCTGCAGCGGGGAAACAGTCCCCCGCGGCCGCGATCCCCATAGGGACACAACCTAGAAGCTTGGCCGAGCTGGTGGAGGACCTCGAGCGCCGGCAAGCCAACGCACCCGCCGTCGACAATGATGCTTCGAGTGTGGCTTCGGGTCAGTCGGCCCCGTCTGCGGCCAGCGCCAACTCCCGGGCGACTTCGAATGCGGGCAGAGGGGCCGTGGCTCCGGCGCCAGCTGTGCCTGCAGCCCCTGCGGCCAAGGCTATCAATGGACGCTCCGAAGATCTTGTTGACTTTTTGGTCGGCCTTGAGCGTCGCCAGGCTCGCCGCAGCGGCACAGGTTCGTCCGTGCCGTCCGCACAGTCTACCAAGTCTGCACCCAGCGTGAGCTCCGCGGGATCTTCCAACCAGGGGAGGGGACAACGCACCCCTCCTTCCGCAACCCCGACGACGCCTCCTGCAGTGGCTCCTCCTGCGGCGACTACTCCTCCTGCGGTGGCTCCTCCTGCGGCAACCACTCCTCCTGCGGCAACCACTCCTCCTGCAGCAACCCCTCCCGAAGCGACTCCCCCCGCAGCGACTCCTCCCATAGCCGCCTTGGCTCTGAGCGGACGGTCCAACGACTTGGTGGACTTCTTGGTCGACATCAACCGCCGCCAAGCCAGGCCGGCCGTCGGTAGCCAGGCCTCCAGCGTGCCGTCCCAGAAGTCTGCCAACACGCAGGGAACCAACAACTCGGCGGCCACTTCCAACGGCGTGCAGCGCGCCCCGGCTGCTCCTGCGACGCCAGCCGTCCGGGCAATCAGCGGGCGTTCTGAAGATCTGGCAGATTTCCTGGTGAGCCTGGATCGTCGACAGGCCAACGACAGGCGTCCAGGCCGAGACGGTGCCGCTAGCGTTTCTTCAGGAAACACAGCCAACTCGGCGGCTACTTCCAACGGCGGGCAGCGCGCTCCCGCTGCACCGGCATCTGGACGCCCTGCAGCGCCGGCCGGAATCGTTGCCAAATCCATCGCTATTGGCGAGCAGCCCAGCAGCATGTCCGAGCTGATGGCGGATCTCGATCGCCGTCAAGCCAACAGGGCCCCCAACGGCAGGGATGATGCCACGAGCGTCGCTTCTGGGCAGTCTGCCAACTCTGCGGCCACTTCGAACGCAGGCAGAGCGGGGACGCCGGCTGCCCCCGCGAGGCCGGCCGCCCTCGAAGCCAAGTCCATCCCCATCGGTAGACAGCCCAACAGCCTCGCCGAGCTGCTGGCCGATCTCGAGAAGCGTCAGGAGAAGAAGGACGGTGCGGCCTCGAGCGTATCGTCCGGGTCGTCCAAGTCGGCCAAGTCGATCAAGTCCAAGGCCGGCCAGGCGACGACTAGCTCGACGCCCGCCCAGGCCACACAGCCACCCACATCCCTTCCCGCGCAGTCCACGCAGCCACCGACTGCCCTCCCTGCACAGTCCACGCAGATACCGACTGCCCTCCCTGCACAGTCCACGCAGCCGGCTGCCCAATCCACTCCCCCGCAGACTCCCGCTGCCACCCCCGAAGGAGCCAATGGTGCAGTGCAGAGCCCGGCACCGGCGCCGTCTTCTGCCGGGGCAGGGGACAAGGTCAACGGCGCTGTCCCGTCGTCCACGGCACTGCCCACTCTGCCTTTGGAGCCAGCGAGGAGCTCTGCCGCGCCGACTGTCCCACAGAGCAATGCAGCGCAACCAGTGGCAAGCGCCCCTGCCAGTATCGACCCTCAACCTCAGATGAGTGGAGGAATGATGGCTGGAGCTATAGTTGGAAGCATTCGTGAGTATATTCTCCCAACCACCATCGTTGGCTCAACTACCCTGTACTGCTTATCCCTTGCACCCGCTAACAGACAGCCATCCGCTACTCTCCCCCCCCAATCAGTTGGTGTCGCCCTCCTCGCAGCCGTAATCTTCTTCCTCTGCCGGCGCCAGCGCAAGCGAGACCCGACCTCGGCCACCGAGCGCGGCCCCAACTGGGAGAGTCGCCTGTACGGCCCCGAGCGCAGCACCGTGATGAGCGGGGCCAGGACCACGATCCGCAGCTTCTTCTCGCGCCGATCCGCGGGTCCCGGCCCTGCCCAGCCCGGCAACACGTCAAACGCCCCGGGCCGGATGCCGTCGCAGTTCCCGACCCTGCCCAAGTCCGCCTTCGACTCGCGCCGCTCCGACCGGTCCACGGGGCTGTCGGCGCTCGACGAGAAGCAGTACCAGACGTACCAGAACCTGGTCGGACGGCTGAACCAGAAGCAGCCCGTGGGTTTTGATCACCCGTACTATCAGAACGATGACTGGAAATGAAGGGGATGATCTTGAGACAGGTGTACTTGGCGATGGTACGAGGAAATGCATGAGCCAATGGCGTGAGATTCTTTTTTTTTTTTTTTTTTTTTTTTTTTTTTGGTCACATGTTGTCTTCTTTTTGTTGGTCATGACATATATACTAATCTCTGTCATTGCCCGCGATGCCTTTCCTTAACCAGATTCGGCCTGAGCTTCCTGGGCGCGAGGTTTAGCGAGGAGAAGCTGGTCGGGCTTGCCTATGGCTACGAGCAGCGGACAAACTTTCGGGACAAGGTGCCGCCGATTAGGATCCCCAAGACGGAGCTTGGTGACATTGTTGGCTTCTGAAAGAGACCAAGGGGAAAAAAAAAAAAAAAAAAAAAA
>NW_021940922.1:387652-393352 GCF_004337985.1 Pyricularia pennisetigena | reverse complement strand
AAAAAAAAAAAAAAAAAAAAACTCACGGTATGTTGGGACCCGTGCGCACAAGACCAATCCTGCCGGGGGACTTCTTCACCGGCTGAGACGCAGGATAGTAGCCCATGGGCACGGTGACGACGGGGGCGCCCACGATGGCGGCAAAGTTCCTCGATATCGGCGTGGGCATCAGTATGGCGTCGAGCTTGTGGCGCTCGATGGCGCCCAGGAGCCCGCCCTCGCCGCCGAGCAGTCTGTTCTCGGCCAGGGCGGCCAGGGCGCGCGGGTCTTCGTTGCCGAAGCCCTGCTTGTCGAGGCAGATGTCCCAGGTCTCGACGTCCCGGGCCGGGTAGTCCTCCACGGCGCCCGCCTTGATGGTCTCCCGCCGGACGTCGGCCAGGTTCCGGATGCCCGACGGGTTGACCGTCAGCTCGGCCAGGAATCGGGGCAGCGCCGTGACCATGTCGGAGAAGAGCACAATGTTCTCCGACGTGGACTTGTTCCACTGCTCCGCCATGGTGAAGTTGGCCTCGACCACCTCGGCGCCCGCGCGCCTCAGCTCGTCCAGCGCGGCTCGGAACGCCCGCATCACGGGCCCGTCGTCGGGCACGGTGGAGTCGAAGAGCGCGATGGTGTTGGTCGGCACGCCGAGCCGCGCGCCCCGCAGCGCGTCCTTGCTGGCCGTGGCGCGCTCGTAGTCGGGCGTGGCCGCCTGCTCGAAGGGGATGGCGTCGGTGTAGTTGTCGCGGTCGTCGCGGCCCACGATGGGCTGCAGCAGGCGCGCGGCGTCCTTGACGGTCCGTGCGATGGTGCCGACCGTGTCCTGGTGCTCGCTGACCGGCAGCACGAGGAAGCGCGACGTCAGGCCCACCGACGGCTTGATGCCGACCAGGCTGGCCGTCTGGGCCGGCAGGATCACGGACCCGTCCGTCTCGGTGCCCAGCGCCGCCGCCGCCAGGCCCAGGGTGGCCGCGACGGCCGAGCCGCTGGACGAGCCGGTGGGGTCCATGTCCGCGTGGTAGGCGCCCAGGCACTGGCCGCCGTGGGCGCTCCAGCCGTTGCTGGAGCTGTTGCTGCTGCTGCGGAACGTCGCCCACTGGCTCATGTTGGCCTTGCCGAGGATGACCCCGCCGGCCTCGCGCACCTTGCGCACCACGGTGGCGTCGCGGGCGAACTTGGCCCCGAGCAGCAGCGTCGAGCCGCCCGTCGTGTTCATGGCGTCCGCCGTCGCCATGCTCATCTTCAGCAGCACGGGGATGCCGTGCAGCGGGCCTCGCGTCTTGCCTCTGGCGCGCTCCTCGTCCAGCTCCGCCGCGATCTTGACCGCGTCTGGGTTCAGCTCGGTCACGGCGTGGAAGTAGTCGTTTACCTCGTTGATGCGCGCCATGTAGGCCTTCGTCAGGTCGACGCTCGTGAAGAGCTTGCTTTCGAGACCCCTGGAGAGGTCTTCCATGGTGGCGTCGATCAGCGACGGGAACGGCTTGCCCTTGACCGTCGTCGGTCCCTTGAGGCCGGCCCAGACGAGCTGGAGCCACAAGGCGACCGACAGCAGAAGCACGATTGGGCTACGTTTGGTAGTCATTGTTGGGACTAGACACTTTTGCAATGAATGCAGAGTCGTGGCTGTGGACGGCAGACTGTCCGATGAAGCTGTTGGTTCAAATACAACTAAGTTATGGGCAATCCATACTCGGTGAGGTCCGAGTCAACATGATTGCATCCTCCCATATCTATCTGCCTTGATCATCAAAAAAAAATCAAAATTGTGTTCATGTTCTGTTACGAGAGAGTTTGGACGGTTGAGGGGAAAAGTTGAAAAAAAAAGTTTAATTAATACCCCTGAAAAGTGCCATCGAGCTTCCCAGACCACCGAGATATCTGGTTGATTACTCGTTAACCCTTGGGTATTGATACCTGATGACTGCCTATAGGCTTCGCCAGTCCACCTGGTTTGCGCAGCTTGGCGTGTGAGTTTTGAGTAATATACATGGGCCGCGTTCCGACCCTCTTTGCGGTGCAGGTGTAATACCATGCATCTTTGTCAGGGGCCATGATTATTTAGAGTTATGCTCCTCAATTCTCGTTTGATGGTTCGAGGGAGGACTGGTATATTTATCGAGTAAGGAGTATCATACTCGTTCTCCGTACATGATATAACCCGTCGCCTCATGAGGAGAATGTTTACAAGAAGCACTTGAAACGGAAAATAAAGAATATTTGGGGTCCAGAACTCTAATCAGCGTGCTTTCATCCCATGGAGCCCGCCACGAATCTTTTAAGCCTCTTTAGCCAAGCAAACAGTGCATTCGGCCACTCCTTATAGGTAGCAGGTCCTGGACCTGAAAGCGCCCGCGCCCCCACCGAAGAAAGACTACTCGACATTCATCGTATATGCACGTATCCCCTTGGCCCAGTTGAATTATGGGCTTAGGGATTTTATTATCAAGTAGTTACAAATAAATGTTGGTCAAGACTCTGTCGCAAAGTCACATCCGGTCCAAAGACAGCCGGTATGTAGGATTTTGGGACCATGGCCCAGCCTGGACCGACATTGAAAAATTGGACCATTGCAACCCTCGCAACATGGCTTACCTTTCCCGCCTGACAAATCGACGTGCAAAGCAAACTGTCAGCAAACTAGGGCATGCATTTTCAGACCATACATAATCACATAAAACCTTGCTGGCTAAAACAAGCTTGTTTATCAACACATGAGAGTTTTGAAGCCTCATACGGACTTGATTCATCCGGCAACTTAGCCGCTGGTTTTTTTCTTGCATGCAACGACAAAATGCCAACAATCTCCCAGTTTCTTTCTATCTCTTCAATGAGGCCATATCCGAAATATGATACTCATCCATCTCTTGGCAGAAGGGCTCCTTGATGAGCCGGACAAGGACCTCCCTGACGGGAACTGTCGGTGCGTGCCGGCCATGATCCTCCCGCCGTGATTTCGCCGGTGGGATTTAGTGGGGTTTCGGAGCGCTTGGACATGCGTCTATCATAGTATATGCCACAAAGCTTTTAACGCACCTGCCTGACTGTTAGGGTCGGGCATGACGGAGCATATGGTTCAGGGCCCTGTCGGCCTGTCCCGAGCTCTGACTATTTATGCATTGATCTTTCGTACCTCCCCCCCTTTTTTTTTCTCTTTTTGTTTTATTTTCCTCTTGGTTAAGGGCTGGAGTGGATAACGGCGACGACGCAGAGCGTTCTGCACGGTTTCCGGGTGCGGAGGTTTGTGGGTGGGGGCCGTGGATTGGGACTTGGCGATGGCATGCGTGAATAAGCTGCTGGCTATCGAGACTCAATCGCGCAGCAATGTGAGAACTAATGCCAAGATTGACGATGTCAGCTGAAGTGAAGAGCAGCAAATCAGAGGCGTTCTTGACCTGCGCCGGCAAACCAAGGAATCACAAGGTCCTGCGAAAAAAAAAAAAAAAAAAAAAAAAAACTTTGTACCGTACGATTGTCCTTGGCTGCTATTGGCCCCCCTGATGGCACATTGTCAGCAGCGGTGAGATTAAGATCCTCCAAACGGACAGGTTGAAAACGCCCATGATGCGACGTGGAGTCTAGGCTCGACGTCGAATAACAAAACAACTAACACCATGCAGATATAGCTCTGCGCCTTAGGAACCCAGGTACTTGAGTCGTGCCCAGACAGCTTCGGACCGGGAGGGTGCTGCTACCTAAGCTTTACAATGCGTTCGGGTCGTGAGTACACTGACAGAGCATGAACGCAGCAGGGAGGGGAAAACAAAGCGACTACAGCATCTAATTAATTTTCTTTTTCTTTTTCTTTTCTTTTTTTTTTTTCAGGACCGAGCGCACGTCACAAGCTCCATCTCGAGAATGTACATGCCCTCCTTGTAGCGCTGCGACTCCTCCCACGCCTTGTCGTAGACCCAGCCGACGCCGGCGTCGCAGCCCATGCAGAACACGTCCCGCACAATGTGCTTGCCCGTCGACATGTCGCGGGTCTCGGGCTGGGCCGCCCGCACGTTGACGAGCGTCCGGAAGAGGTGGCCTCGGCCGTGGGTGCCGCGGAAATTCTGGCAAAGATTCGAGGCAGCGGATGAGTCCCGCTTGTTAGTCTTTTTTATTTTTATTTTTTTTATTTTTTTTATTTTTGAGTTGGCGAGTGCAAAACATTCCCACCCCCATCTCCATCTGGTCTGAACAAAAGAAATGACTGCAAGAGCCATGTATCATTATTCATACCCTGCTAACCAAATCATTTTGGTCCGCCATGTGTGCCTTGCACCTCTTGCACACGAGAATCCTATCTCCGTTCAGGTATTCGTTGTAGCGGAGGCCCATCGCCGTGACTGGTAGCGGGTTTGCGACGGACTTCTTGGGGGAGGTTTTGTTCTTCTGGATTGACGGGTGATGAAAGATTACATTGGTTTGCGTTTTGGCTGGCTGTTGGCGTCTGGGGAATGCTGCCAATGGCCCCCTTTTTCCCTTGCGGGGGTGGCAGAAGGAAAAGAGTTTGGGCGGATGCTCAAGGCAGGGTTATGCCTGCATCGGAGGATCGCACGGCTTTTTTGCACGCCGGAAGCCGAGGGTGAGCCCAACTATAAGATGGAAATATTAACTTTGAAAATCGAACTCTTTGGCTTATCGTCGGCTTGTTATGAAAGCAAAACATTTGTCCATATATGACACATGCTGCCGTCTCGTTGTCAAATACGACTATCGCGATGCAGTTTAATACCGATTCAGGCGTCGTCGCAGTGTGATTGCCAATCATCCTGGAGTTGGCATGCTTCCTATTCGGGGACTTCACTATGACTGCGGTCGCTTTGGTAAAGGACCAAAGGTTTAGTTCTGGTCATCTTGGCCAAAGCTGCGCTGACAATCATGACAGGTTTGTGATCTCCTTCCATCATAGTGCTCACTGTTTTGTATGAGAGGATTGGGCTGTGGTTCGAGGGTGAATTGCCTTTTCGATATTTACGTGCCCGTTGACCTGGTAGGACTAGCCATGATATGAAGAAAGACCTAGGCTGTATCATGTCACTAAAAAGGACCGATTTCAGACTTGTTCGAGTGAAGCGAATAGTTGCTTTATTTGATTTGCACGTAGAAGATAAGCCCCTTTAGATAGTCATATGGGGATGTGAATTGGTCACATGGTTTTCAGCGACTGTCGTGGAGTTGACGGTGGATGAAGGTATAATTTATCGAGCGTCACTTTGTTCTTCAAATGGTTCCATCGTTATCATCGTCTTACAATACAAGGCTGGGTCATGATTGTGTTCACCAAATACAGAATAAGAGCAACGTATACTTTCTTTTCGCCGTTATGCCTATTTATTTGACCTCCAAGTGATGATCCCAACCCAGCTTCATCACAAAACAATTGTTGAGCATTGTCCGGCACTCGGTTATCAAATCCGGATCGCCGCCAGCTTCCCAAAGCACAAGATCGTAAACGACCAACACATTTTTGGATTTATCGCCTTTCCAATTATCCTCGAGCCGTTTATAAAAAAGTCCCAATGGACCAGTTTTTGCGCGTCGCCGTCGTATTTCCCCGCTACGGAATTAAATAACCATTTATGATTTAGGGTGTCCATATATCTTCCCCGGTTAATATTTATGGCGCCGTCGTGATTTACCACGTAATCGCAAATATCGGATCCGTTTTCCCGTATACGGCAATAGATCAAGAGCCACCAGCCCTTCGGTACGCTAAAGTGATTCATCCCGCGT
>NW_021940922.1:365845-387189 GCF_004337985.1 Pyricularia pennisetigena | reverse complement strand
AAAAAAAAAAAGAGGAAATCCAAAAATGTTTACCCGGACAAACAGGACCTCGATTACCAGGGCGTTTAAACACGCCGACTTTTGGTTCCACGAACAATTGTAGGGCAGCCCCAACCTGAAAAAGATAAAGAGTTGGTTACGCCGATACATTCAACTTTATAATAACCAAAAGGATTGGTAGAAGGCCGGACTTTTTATCGAAAATCGACGCAAGTACGGCCGAAAAGGTACAAAGAAATATAATATACGCAATATTTTTTTTTTTTTTTTTGTGGTCATTCACGACCATGAACAACGAGCATCGAGGTGCTGTAGGTTCGCATTTGTCCAAAAGCGACAACCTAACAACAGGCAGAACCCATTGCGTCGCAGTCAGGGGCACATTGCCATCATATGGGGCCTCAGATGGTCAGGTAGCTCTTTCGGCTCTTGTTCCGAGTTATAGCGCGCAAATATTCTTTCTACTCGCACTTCCTCATGGGGTTACTATCATCAGGGAGACTTTAACACCCATGATTGATCGGTTATAACAAAGCTTGGAAGTAGTTAAAACCTTCCGAGCAACGTAGTCAGCTAACTTGGAACTAAAACTTATGTCTAATTTTGTAACCTCTCCTATTCTTGGCACGTAGTCTCGATTACCAAGGAAAACATATTAATAGTACATTGTGTGACTTATGTGCGCATGGATCAATCTTGTAGAAGGCCAGCGATAGTTACCGACTCGGGGATAGCAAGAAAGACAATATAATTACAAGCATTTCAGGACCTTTCAATTATAAACTTTTACGTTTATTCCATTCACCAGCGCTACAGAGTCTTCAACATTTCAATCACATGGCACATTTCCATTTTGCCACCTTCTCCGATAAAACGTTGCACTCAACTAGCGCTATGAAGTTCAGCACGTTTATCCTTCCTTTTTCTCTTGGCCTGTTCTCAGAACCCGTCACCGCCTTTTGGGGAAGGAAGAAATGGACCAACAAAAATGTCTACAACGAATTTGGTGAAAGAACCGACTCTTTGTCGGTTGCAAAGGGCGCAACAGGCTATATTAACACGGGGCCGACTGCTCCTGGGAAGCCCGATGCTGTGTATGAATTTCGAGAGTCCGGTGGCAACATTATCGGGGGGCCCCGGGGTTACAGCTATTCACCTGATCCCGATGAAGATAAGCTGGTTTTTTCCAACCTCCCCAGCACGGTAACTGTGGTTGACAGCAGTCTTTACACAGGCTCCGACCACGAATCTCTTTATACCACGCTGCGGACGCGCGGCGTCCCCCGCCCGGAGGCGGTCAACGTCTCAGTTAGGGACGACCGGCTACCAAAGTTCGCGGAGCTACTTGCTTTTGGCATGCAAGATATGCCGGACCCGGGATCCGCGGCCGATGGCTACGCATTGGACGCGTGGGTAGCTGAATTTACAACTTTATGGGAGCAAGTGACGTGGGTCGTGGGTACGCCGGCGGGAAAAAGGGGCAGCTCGGCTCCCTGGTGGACCGAAAACTGCCAACGGCTTTGGGCCGAATTTCAGCGGGTTAAGCGGAGCGCTGTAAATAGGGCAAACGCCTCTGCCGAGGAGAAAGCTTACACGAAAGGGGTGCGGGCCGCGAAGCGGGAGTACTGGAGGCACCGGATTGACCAACTGCGCGACGATAAGGATTTGTGGAACATGGTGGGCTGGCTGGGAGCCGGACCACGCCTCCGGTCCCCGCCGCTGGTTATTAACGGCGAGCAAGTGAGCGAGCCTTTAGCAAAAGCGGAAGCACTGCAACGGGAGGTGCTTGGCCGATTTTCGGCGGAGGATGACCTGCAGGGAGACCCCTTGGAGGCCTGGTCGCCGGACGAGGCTAAAATCCCTTGGGACACCCAGGTTAGTGCGGAAGAGGCGGAGCGCTCCTGCATTGGGGTTACGAGCACGTCCCCGGGCATCGACGGAATGACCGTCCGGCTACTCAAAGCCGGATGGGCTTCGTTGGCCGAGCCGGTGCGCAGGCTCTACCAACGTTGCCTGGAACTCGGACATTTCCCAGCGCCTTGGAAGAAGGCCGAAGTCGCGATGCTACCGAAAACGGGGAAGAAAGACCGGAGCAGCGTTCGATCCTGGCGGCCTATAGCCCTCCTCTCCTGCATCGGAAAAGGCCTCGAGAGGCTCGTTGCACGCCGGATAGCTTGGGCCATACACGACAACGGGCTCCTTAGCTGCACCCACGGCGGTGCCCTACCCAAACGATCGGCGACGGATCTGGTTTGTGCCCTCGCCCACGATATCGAGCAGGCTTTAGCTCGCGGGGAGGAAGTCACCCTTGTCGCATGCGACGTCCAAGGCGCCTTCGACGCCCTCCTCCATGGGCGATTGATACGGAAAATGCGGAGCCTCGGGTTTAGTAAAATGCTCCTTAGGTTCGTGATTAACTTTTTAAGCGGCCGCCAGGCCCGAGTCCGGCTGGAGGGTACGACCACGGGCTTTAGGCGGCTTGGGTGCGGCACCCCGCAAGGGTCTCCCCTTTCCCCGATCCTATATATGCTATATCTGGCGTACCTCGTCAAAAACGGTGCGAAGTGGCGGCTGGCATACGCAGACGACGTGCTTACATGGAAATCGTCACCCTCGTTGGAGGAGAACGTACGTTGGCTGGAAGATAAACTCCGGGATATGCACGAAATTGCGGCGGAAGAGAAAATCCATTTTGCAGCGGAAAAGACAGAGGTGATCCATATCACTAAGAAAAGGCACGGTCGCAACCCGGAAATCCGGATTAATGGTAGAACGGTTACCCCGGTCCAACTACCGGGCGGTCGACGCGGACAAAGCGCCTCCGGGGCCGAGCGTTACCCGGGCATGCGTTGGCTTGGCTTTTGGTTCAGCCGACGGCTAGACGGGCGCCGCCACGTGGCCGAAAGGGCTGCCAAAGCAATGGCGGTCGCTGCTCACCTCAAAAGCTTTGGGGCAGTAAGATACGGACCGCCTGCGGCTGCACTTCGCAAGGCAGCGGTGGCATGCGTGGGTTCCTCGGCCACCTACGCAGCCGAGGCATGGTACAACCCAGCGCACAAGCAAAGAGGACTCCTCAAAGCACTGAACAAACCGCTGGTTTTAGCGGCACGGGCAATCCTCCCGGCGTATAAAACCACCCCCTCGTCCACTGTTCTCAGGGACGCAGGACTACCCTCGGCCCGCGTCGCGCTGGCCTACACCCGCCTGAAATACGGCGCCCGACTAAGGCTCGCGGACAAGGGGCACCCCCTTGTCAGCCGCCTGCGTGAAACANCTGCACAACTTCTCCCGCGGATCCGGAGACTAGAGTTGCGCGCACCTCGCAATGCCCCGGATTCTCGCACTGACCCCACCGGAGGAGTCCCGAAAGAGGAAGCGGCCCGCCGCTTTATCGAATGGCTGGACATGGTATCACCTGACGATATCGTGGTATATACGGATGGTTCGGAAAAACACGAAAACAACTGCGTCCAAATAGGGTACGGATGGGCCGCTTTTAGGGCGGGCCTGGAATTTGCCGCAGGCTCCGCATCTATTACGCCGGAAAGCCACGTTTTCGACGCCGAGGCGATTGGCGCCCTAAAAGGGCTACAGGCGGCAGCCAAGGCCCAGCCAGGCGCCCGGATCTGGATTTGTGTGGACAGCACCTCGGTTATTTGGGGTCTTAGAGGCGACGCGCCGCGTTCGTCCCAATGGGCCTTTCTGGAGTTCCATGACCTTGTCGATCTACTCCGAAAACAAGGTACCGAGGTTCGGGTCCGTTGGTGCCCTGGGCACCAGGGAATCCCGGGAAACGACCGGGCTGACGAGCTGGCCAAGGCCGGCTCCGCCGGACCGCCGGACCCAGACCCGAGGGCTCAGCAAACCACGTATAGCGGTGCCGGCACGGTCCTCAGAGCCATTCTTTCGAATATAACGTTGGGCTCCACATCTCCGACCCCCCTAAAGTCCGGCCCCTAAAAATATCTACTCAGCCACGTCAACCCTTTGTTTTATTTTATAAATATCTAGACGAATTTTTCACTTTAGAACTTGCATTTTGAAGATTCTTGCTCCAAACTTTCCAATGAAACAGTACACTGAAAATCAGCTTCTTGCTGCCATTTCTGACATAAGAAATGGCAAATCAGTTCACAAAACCTCGCAAAAATGGGGTATTCCTCGGAGTACCCTTCACGATCGTTTAAAGGGGGCCCAGTCAATTCAACAAGCGAAAAGATTTTGTCAAAGGCTTTCACAGGAGCAGGAGACCTATTTGGCAGATTGGGTACTTGCGCAGGCCGCGTTAGGCCTTCCGCCAACGCATCAAGAACTACGCTATTTTGCGGAACGAATTCTTCAGGCCGCCGGAGAAAGAAAAAGCCTTGGGAAACATTGGGTTAGCCGTTTTATAGCCCGATATCCAATTTTGAAAACCCAAAGGCCCCGGCGAATAGAAAATGCCCGGGTTAATGGGGCTACAACCGAGGTAATTAAATCTTGGTGGTCCTATTTGAAAAATCCCGTTATCGATACTATAAAACCGGCCAACCGTTGGAATATGGACGAAACAGGTATAATGGAAGGCAAAGGATCTAATGGCCTGGTGTTAGGGCGTAATAAAATCCGGCCATTACAGCGAAAAGAGCCTGGAACGCGGGGTTGGACGAGCATAATCGAATGTGTATCAGCTACGGGGGCTGTTATACCTCCCCTCGTTATATTTAAGGGGAAAAACGTACAGCAACAATGGTTTCCAGCTGATTTAAGTCCTTTCGATACCTGGCAATTTCATGCAACAGAAAACGGGTGGACAAATAATGAAACAGGTATCGAATGGTTAAAAAAGGTGTTTATTCCAAATACCCAACCTTTAACTCCTGAAAAGCGTTTATTAGTTCTCGACGGCCACGGATCACACGTCAGCGACGAGTTTATGCTTGTTTGCCTCCAAAATAATATTCAGCTTTTATATTTACCTCCTCATTCGTCGCACGTTCTTCAACCGTTGGATTTATCGGTTTTTGGGCCGTTAAAGGAAGCTTATCGACGTCACCTGGGATTTGTAAACCAGTTTTGC
The DNA here is from genome assembly GCF_004337985.1 of Pyricularia pennisetigena. Classification (NCBI taxonomy): domain Eukaryota; kingdom Fungi; phylum Ascomycota; class Sordariomycetes; order Magnaporthales; family Pyriculariaceae; genus Pyricularia; species Pyricularia pennisetigena. The sequence continues at coordinate 382,130 of NW_021940922.1, read as the reverse complement.
TGTTCAACGGTTGTTGGGAAACGAAACTTTCTACTTTGCTATCGAAAAGCCAGATCAAAAGCATTTATAGCAAAAACCATTCAATCTGGTTGGCGTACGACGGGGTTATGGCCGGTGAACTTGGCAAAACCACTTTTAAACCCGTTTTTATTAGAAAATAGCAACGCCAACGTCGAAAAAGGTAGAAATAACGGCTTCCAAAGGGATAAAACACCGGAAAGCCCAAACCAAAAAATTAACGACCAATCTTTACTTATTTGGAAAACCCCTAAAACGACCCGAGATATTCGACTTCAACTACAGGAAATTTCCCGGTCCGAAAAAAGTAACGCCACTTCACGGCTTTTGTTTGCAAAAGTCCAAAAAAGCTTCGAAACCAAGGATATCTTATTGGCTGAAGCTCAGCAAAAAATCAGTTTGTTAAAAGCAAAATTGGAGGCGGTACGGCCGGTCAAAAGGAAAAGGGTAATTCCGGATCCCAACGAGCTTTTGGTCAGCAAAAAAAACGTTTATGAAGCACAGGAAAATAATAGGGACTGTTTAGAGGATTTGAACGATGGAGAAGAGGTTAGCGAACCGGGAGAGCCTGACAATGATTGTATTATTGTGCGTTGATAGGTTTACATTTAAATCGGTTTATAAAAGGGGTATTTCGTCGTTACATTTTTCAAGGGGGCCGGACTTTAGGGGGGTCGGAGATGTGGAGCCCAACGTTAGAGAAGGACTGGTGGCGTAAAGAACTCTGTGAACGGTCCCCCGCATATAGGGAATGGAAATTCCAATACACACCGAGAAAGGAGCCCGAGGAACTGCGTTTGCCAAGACCCCTACTGGGCCATTATTTGGCCATGAGGACCGGCCACGGCGATTTCAAAGCCTACCATGACCGTTTCAACCACCAGGATGCAAACACCTCGTGTGCCTGGTGCTGGAAGCGGACCTCCCCTGAGCACCCGGTGCACTGCCGCTATTCGCGGGCGGTGTGGAGAAACTGGCCGTGGCCTGATAACGACCGGCCGGCCGGGCCGCCAAATCGCGCCCAACGCTGGAAATTCTTCCAGACAAGCTTCGGGCAACCGAAAAGCTTTGAGGCGTTTTCGATAGCCACCAACTACTTCAGCGCCCGCCCCAGAGCGGCCCGCCAGCGCCCCGCGCGCCACGAACGCACTTTACGCCTAGGGACACCGATCGTAAACGACTCGAACTCTGACGAGGAATAGACTTACTGCCTTTTCACCCACACTTCACGGCACAAGCCGTCAGACGAACCCTCCGTGCACCTTAGGCACGGGGTCGCGTCAGTGAACTAACCCCCTAAGCAGGACCGGGCCCGAACCCGGTCAGGCACGATCCGCCTCTGCCCTCCTTGTTTTCCCCCTGTGTAAATAAAGAAGATAGAACGCGCGCCGAGATACCCCTCGGGAGGTTGCTAACGGCCGGCTAACAAGCCGGGCCGAGCCCGGCGTTAACTAATACTACTACTACTACTACTAACGATGAAGATAAGCGTGATGCCGCATATTACAATACCTACGGATACCATATTGGCGACGGACCTGCCGAATACGGGAACTATGGAGGCGGGTGTTGGGGCGACGGATACTATGGGCCACCAGGCGAGTTTACAAATGGAAACTAAGCTAGACGTCATGGAGAGAATGTTTCACAATCATGTAAATGGTAGTTGAAAATCCAAATTGGGATCGCTGTATGTTATGTTATGGCTGAGGCCACAGGCCCCCCGAGCCCCTACCCAGGGCTCGCGGGCCTGCGGTCAAGCTGAGCTATATGAGGATTCGGCCTTTGGCAGGCCTTGATCATAGCAAACTACCTCTACAACATGTCCGGATGCAGATCAGCAGCTGTATGGTGGTCGGCGATTACATTACAATCAACGGCGGTATGCCTAAGATCAATGTCCCTAAGGGAGCGACTGGATCCGTCAAGGCATTCCTCATGGCGATTCCTGGCCATGAGGTCGACAACCGTTGCAGCTGGGCGACTACTTAAACATAACTGACCTGCTAGACAGTGTACGGAACGTGTTTGGCCAAGCAACCACAGGCGGTCCTACGCGCCTATCCTGTAATTTGGGTCTAATACACGAACGGCATCGATTGTGCGCTCATTAGTTCGACGCTCAGCTCCATTCTCGACTGTAATACTTGTCCTGTCGACACCGGGTTCGCTGGCACTTGGCCTTTTGTTCCAGCTTTCAAACTGACTGAGCCAGGGAGAATTTTTACCGCATGCTTTTTCCCCACCTGAATCCTATTTTAGCTTGAACGGTTGGCTAAAAGCCGCATTTTGAAATTGGAACCCTGGGACGGCATTGTACTAGACGGCATTGCACCAGACGGCATTGCACCAGACGGCATTGTACCAGACGGCATTGTACCAGACGGCATAATAAAACAGGAGAAAACGATGAGCTCTGTTTTAACCACTTCACCTTCGCGTCCGTGGGGAAATGCCATGTACGTGGTCGATATAAAGGAGGTAGTTGGGAATGAAGGTTTTGGATTCCTCTCCATTTCAACCCCGAAATAGACCTACCGAGAAACGGACAGTAAACAGATGTTGGCTCTGATGCCATGTGTTGTCCAACATGGATATCCGGCAACTCGCAGGCTGCAGCATTAGCAAACTTGTATTAATAGCCAGATTTAGCCTAAACTTTTGCATGACACTACTGCATAAAGGTTATGTTTCCAATTAAACTTTCCAGTTTAAAAAGAATTGAGAACGCAACGTCCAGGAAAAAAAAGAGCATTACTTTGACATCTATCTGTTCAGTCCCAGATAGTTTATTAGCATTTGATTCTAACCCGGCAGTACCTTAGGTGCAAATCGCAGGTGGGGTGACTGTGACGTACCTGAGTGAAATCAGCTTATGGCTCCGACAAGTAGAAAAAAAAAAAGATCCTTTGGACAAGGGCTCCATGCCAGCAGTCTGTATTAAATCAGCACTTGTTTATGTTATATACGCTGGCCGAGGTCTCACCTATAGACATGGATAAACTCTTTGCCGGGCTGGAGGCTACTATATCAAACTCAAATGCCGAGTCCGTGCGAATGAAGTGATTTAACATGTGGAATTGCTCCTTGACGAGGTTATAAGGTCATGAAAAAGCTCTTTGAGAAATGGCCAGCAAAAGCTGGTGGAGGGTTTTTCTAACTTCTAAGTCAAATCTCAGCAAAGAGCACTAGCCCGTCTTTTGCTCCTCTTCCTGCATGAAATGCTGTATTCAGGACCAGACATAATCTCGCCAATACCTCAGCAGCAGCTCTGTGCATATGAATGATCCTATGATAAACCAAACCTTAGCCTCTTTTCATGCGGGATCCCTAGCTGTTGAAATGTGTTTGAAATTGCAATCGTGGGTGCATTAACGCACGGATAAGATTATTTATAGTAAACAGAAAAACTAAAAGAAACGCGCAAAGAAAAAGTGGCCAGGGCGGGTACTAATTTCTCCGTACTGACCCGGCGGGGTTGACAATTTGACCCCTATAAAGTGCTCTCCCGACTTTTGCGACTTATAGTAGTTGGTAACACACCTCAATCAGTTAACAAAATAAGAAGCAACTAACGTATTTTATTAGTCTGTTCAGTCTTTGGCTCTAACCTTCATGGTAGAGCCCCAAACCTATTCAAAAGCTTTCCACCAATCCCGTGAACCATGCGCTACTTGGTTCCGATCATCGCCGCTTACTCGGCCTTCATGGTCCCTAGCTGGGCGCAACTGGTTGCCCACGACGAGACAACCGCTTCGGGGGCTGTCGTCAGCCGCGATAACGTAGTAGGTTGCCGAAAAAATGCCCCTGAAAAAAAAAAAAAAATTAAATCCTTATTTCATTCAGGTCCCTGATGGAAAATCGATTTGAAAAGGGATTCATATATAAAAGAGTACCGCGAGAAAGCAAGCCATAACCAGCTTTGCAAACTAACCATATAAAACCCTAGATTTCCACAATTAAAACGACCGACCTGGGCAACTCTAAATGGGCTAAGCGTGCCATAATTGATGATAGAGATTCCGGGCGTCGAAGCCAACTACAAAACGCCATCAACGAGTAAGATAAAAATCGCAAACATTTGAAGCTTCTCATGTGTCCTGACCGAATAACTTTGTTTGCTTTCAGCTGTCACCAACTCGCCGGATGGGCCGCGGAGGCCGCCCGAACAGACCGTAATAGAATGCAGAAGTACTTCAAAAGTACCACTCCCTTCGCTATTGATTGGGTTGGGTCTGTTTTTCACCGGATCCAGCTTGCTTGCAGTTCCAAATCCTCAGAGGTCACGTTCAGTGGCAAGGACTGGTTTGAACAAGAGCGGGATGAAGAGTCTCATGAAAAAGACATGATTGAGGTTCTTGATTATGACAAGAGGATATCTCTTAGTCAAGCCTGGCACAACTTGGGGCGTGACCTCCTACTTCCTAACCACTACTATTGTAAAACGGTTCTTTTGTTACGAGAGATTTCAAGACTAGTAGGCTGTGAGTACACCCAAAATAAACCAGGGCAGTTAAGAAATGATATTTCGAGTGCATAGTAACCCAAAGTTTCGACCAAACACAGATAAAGATTACTTAGATTACCGTAAATATGACAATTACCAAGACGTAATTGAGTAAGTTTCAACTGGACCTTCTTTTTCTCAAACCAGCCAAGAAGGCTTTTTGTCAAGTCTTTGACATAAATTACAAATATTAACAGTTTGATAATGGTTATAGCTTGCCAAGTGAGACCGCTCTACACACCGCGGATACTTTCGCCTTTTTCGCTCAGTCGGTTCTTCGAGACAAGGCGAAAGAACAGAAGGCGAGAGAACAGAAGGCGAAAAGTGCACCGGGTTCAGCGAGTAGCTCCAATTCTACGCCGCAGACAGAAGGTCGCCGACGAGGAAAATCTCACCCCAGGATCTTCTGGGGACATTATTGAAGAAGGATTTCCACAAGCCAAGATGATCAAGGCACAAAAAAAAAAGAGGGGGGGGGGGAGATTTTGAATTCTATGTGCCTGATGACAACCCCAGAACGATTGATACTTGGACCTTCTCTTGAACAATGGCTTTCTCAAAACATCAAATGTCATACATAAACCTCTGGAATATTTGACAATATTCTTTTTGGGACACGTACCGGAGCCGTAACTGCTTTAAAACTGAGCCGATTATGGGCAAATACAAGTCGGATCCAAACCTGAGCCGTGGTCCGACCCGCCTGCAATAAATCACATGCCTTCTTGGCCAGCTGAAGGAGCCGACAGCACCAACGGCACAACGTGCAGAGCGAGAATGCCAAATCTACTGTTTCCGGACTAGAATCCCGACATGAGCGGCTGGAAGATCTGAGAGAGGAAGCTAGACGAATACCGTCCGCTTTGTAGATAGGCGTGGTGGGTGGGCAAGGTGATGGCCTTGGAATCACTGAAACACACAGCCTGGCCGTATATAACTCGTCCATATTTTAAATAATTTAGTAGTCGATATTCCCCGGATCGCAACGCTCTTGCCGGTCGACAGACTGACTCTTGACTTACAGTTTCATCGTCATTTGACCCTTTCAAGACGGGATATTGTTCCGTTCCTCCCACTCCACGGCAGCCAGCAGGAACGGCCCCACGCCACGGGTGTCGTGTTGCACAACCGGGATTCCTGTGTAATACTGGAGGGCAGTTTGCATTCATTAGCAAGTTACAAAGCAACTAGAAAGAACCTGATGAAGAACAGGAAAAAAAAGAAAAAAAAGAAAAAAAAAAAACATACCTCAAACGTAGCATTGCTACCCAGCGACCCGACCTCAACCGTCTTCTCCCAAGTGATGGTCCCGTCGGCGTTCTCGGTGACAAAGTCCCGGATCATGTGCGAGTAGGCACGGGTCGCGGGGCCGAGGAACTCGTCCTCCGAGATCCAGCCCCTCTTCATGCCGGCCAGCCAGCCATAGGTGAACATGGCGGCGGCCGAGCTCTCGAGGTAGTTGGGCTCCACGCCGATGTACGGGTCGCTCATGACCAGCCACCAGCCGTGCGACTCGGGGTCCTGCGCGCGCTTCAGGCCCTCGGCCAGCGTGGTGAAGTAGCCCATCAGCCGCGCGTAGCCCGGGTGGGACTTGGGGAAGAGGTCGAGGACCTCGACCAGCGACCAGATGTACCAGCCCACGGCGCGGTTCCAGACGATGGGCGCGGCGCCCGTGACGGCGTTGGCCCAGACCGCGCTTTTGGACTCGTCGAAGCCGTGCACGAGGAGGTTGGTGGAGGGAACGCGGGTGGCTGCTTCGATCTTGTCCCACTGCAGGACGATGTGATCTGTTTTGTGCAAGGATGGGGATGGGGATGGGGGGATGCATATGTCAATCATGGGTTTTCCAACCGGCGACTTGCTTCGGGTTACATCAAAAGAGGAACCACGAAAAACACTTACCCCAGGCAGTCTGATTGTCGGGCTGAAACATCTTGGTGTACCGCGCATAAAACGTGTCGGCCATGTAAATCCCGTCGAGCCACATCTGGTTGGGATAAACAACATCCCTGTGCCAGAAACCCCCCGTCGGCGTCTGCGGGTGGCTCTTGAGCATGTCCCGGACGACATCCGCCGCGATCCTGTACTTTTCCTCGCCCGTGCGCTCGTACCAGTACAGGATGTTGTGGCCGATGCGGTAGTCGTCCATCGAGTAGTGCGTGGGCCGCCAGTCGATGATGGACCCGTCCGGGTTGACAATGTCGTCGTCCATCTTGGACCGGTACCAGTCCAGCAGGGTGTCGTTGCCGGTGCGAGCAATCACGGCCTCGTACCCCGTGTACAGCGCCGCGCGTCCGTACCACGCCGCCCGCTGCTGCTCGTTGTTGAGCTTGATCCACGACTCGGCCATGCGCGACGCGTAAGCCGTCGTCACGGGCTCGGGGGACTTTTGGCCTCCTGCCGGCAAGGCGGCAGACGAAGCGCCCGTCGCTAGGAGGACGGTGGACGCCGCCGCGGTCATGGCGGAGAGTTTCATGAGTGGCGAGGAGATTCGGAAAGCTTGGCGTGGGTGGCCTGGCTGGTACATGTCCCTCCTCAGACTGCTCGCTCTTGAGCGTCTTCTGGCCATGTTCTTATAGAGCTTGACATTGCGGGCTCAGAACCAAGTTTCAGGGGCAAATTTGGCCACCCCCTAGGTTTGGCCATCCTATAAAGTCTGCCGGGGGAATGCATGGTAAAAATCAGGGCTTGCACAAGGTATAGACAGGGGGTGTTTTGAAGGGTGCAAAATATAATTTGCCCAGGGCTTTTGCCTATATTTTTGCACGAAATGGGCAGGAAATCCATGTGAAATAATTTTTATATCCTTGAAAACACCCCCATTCCAAATGTTACGCAATGCTGTAGTTTTGACCCGTTATTTATAGCACCTGACCAAAAACAACGCGACAGTGTAGGAACCCCGCCGAAAGTGGCCATTTTTAACGAGGCTGTAAAAACGAAATCATATGGCCAGACAAGAGATTTAAAAAGATCCATGTGAATGGCTAGCAATATGTTAGAATACATATTTAATTTCATTTTAAATCAAATTACAAAAAGAGGTCTACTTCATATTAGCCCGTGATAGCCTATCAAATTATATTCAGTCCTATCAAGTTATTTTACTGCTATTTTGCAACGCAATCAGTACTGCTGGTTTAAATAAAATTGCAAATTGAAAAACTTGTGGTAATTTTCTTTTATCCTGTGTACCACAGATACAACGGGTAACCCACAAGTGGTCATGGCCCGGAAGTGGTCACCCTAAGGTTATAATTAATCTTTTCTAGCATTTTAACGAGTAATTCAATAAAGGCGAAAGTTTGTACGTATATAAAATCGAAAATTGGCTATTTAATGGTACAGGCTTTATCTATGTAGGGCGTCTTGTGAGAGAATATTAGGCTTTTGGATAAAACCTTATGTTTATTTTTAAAATTCGAATTAAAATGCTAAAAATATATGTATTGCAATACTGCCCGCTTTAATGCTAGTTATAAATAGCAATATATTGATTTTTAAAAACAAAAAAATCAAAACACATATAAAATGTTAGTAAACAAAATGTTTAAACATGAAATAAATTTCATATTATAATCCAAATATAAAAAATCGTAGATATAAAAGTAACAGTAATATTTAGTTTGGTGTTTTTTTCTGGAACGTAAAGTAAAATCATTGATAATTGAATATTTATCTTGAAAATGTCCATACTAACATGTAAAGTGTAAAAAAACAAAAAGAAAATCATTTGATACCAAAATATTTCGTTTAACATTCCCAAGAAAATACCCATTTCAATCTTATTTTTAGCTTTCTATACACAATTCTTTCATTTTCTTATTAATATATAAAATCTATTTTATATCTAAATATTTTGTTTGCTGGCAACTTGTTTGTGTTTTTTTACTTTTGACTTTAAAAGTTAATTAAATACTAATTATAACCGCTAACTAGGCAAACCCAGTTGCTTAATCTGTGTTTTAACCACTTTCTTATATAGATTTTACCACATATTTGTAGCATTTCAATTCGAATTTTAAAAATAAACATAAGGGTTTATCCAAAAGCCTAATATCTCTCAAAAAACGCCCTACATAAATAAAGCCTGTACCATTAAATAGCCAATTTTCGGTTTTATATACGTGCAAACCTTTGCCTTTATTGAGTTACTCGTTAAAATGTTATAAAAGATTAATTATAACCTTAGGGTGACCACTTGTGGGTCACCCACTGTAGTAACTTTTTTCTAATTTTTTATTTGTTTTATGTACACATCTGAAGCCCCTCCGAAAAAAAAAGCTGTTTTTTGTTGTAAATATTTGCGGCGCTACATTGTTTTAGGTAGGTGGTATACTTAATTCTTCCGTCATGGCGGTGGGCAATGCCTTGTCGGTTGCTGATGATTCACAAGCTCCGATCACCTCTGCGACGGATATTTGGATACGAGTTTTCCCGTCAAATTCCACCAATAACTGCAGCGCTGAGTAACCCTCCAGCGGTGAAAACCGTACGCGATGGCCAATACATACTAGCTCCGAACTTGGCATGCGGAGAAAGTGCAGGCCTAATTGTCAGCCGCTTCCAGGAACCGCAGCAAAATCGTGGTACCTGAAACCGAGAAAAAAAAAAAAAAAAAAGTGCAAATTTCTTAGTCAGCGCTGAAAGATCAACAATCTATCTACTATACACAGAAGGGCACCAAAGAAAGTCAAGCAACCAAGGCACCTCCCGAATCTGGGCTAGCTGGTAATTACCCCACTCGCATCTCCCGTCGTCGTTGTTTTGTAGATCACAAGACCATATCCGGGGAACCTGTATCGAGTAGCTCCGGGAGTCAGCTCGGGCGGGCTTTATTGTCAGAGGGTTAGAGGTCAAATGCGCTAGAAGCCAAGACACTGGCGTTGCCTTGCTGGCCGTTACGTTCAAGGCACGACGCTTGTTGGTTGTTTTGTTGGAGGCGCAATGCTCCATGGCTTGACGTCAAAGGCACTCACCCCGACGACTCCCCCGAGTCGAAAAGCCGCGGGTAGCCCTTTCAATCTTTGACAAGTCCCTTGCATTCGTCTTGCATGACGCACGTGCCAAGAGTCCGATGATGATTACTTGGGCCTTGTTCTTAGTGGCAGCATCCGAGCTGATAAAAAGAAAGAAAATTTCCCGACCGAAGACTGCGGTGCTCGATTATTGGCACTGCAGCTGCTTTCCCCCCAAAAAAGTGAGATAGATGCGACAATTTCTTTTTTTTCTTTTCTTTTTTTTTTTTTTTTTTTTTTTCCTTAATCCTCCCACCGGCGCCCCGTTCTGGTGTGTGGGCACCAACTAACTCTATGTACCACGTGGGGCAAACGGAGACCCAGCTTGAATCTTCCTTCCCCTGATCTGGGCAAGCTCGCCAAGCCAGCCCCGTCGGCGGTGGTAGAGCTAATCCTGGTCCTGAGCCTGGGGTTGATCAATCCAAGGGTGGCCCAGGCTTGGGGCTCCTAAATTACTGCTCGCCGAGGAAGTATCCATTGGGAGGGAGTTCTTGGTCTCATATATAACAAAGCTAACTTGCCTAGTTTTGTTTTTAGTCGTGATGTCTTTTTGACTGGTTCAATACTCGCAGCTTTTTTTTTTGTTTTTCCCCCTTTACCGAATGACTTAGTTTGCATTTCGGTTGTTTTTCTTTTATTTCATTTCTAGTTCTCTTCTTGCTATTGCCTGTATACTACATACGTTGATCATACAATCCAGAATTCATTTATAGAATATACACTCTTTTATTCTTTCTTTTTCACACCCAGGAGTCGTCGCAATGAAGGCAGTGCAGGTCCTGTCCTTCTACGTCGTCACCGCCCTCGCGGCTCGCGATCCGATTCAAAGCCACCTCACACTCGGCATATGTCGATCGCCGCTACTGCCACTCTCATTTTCGGAGCTGTCGGACCCGATATGCTCTACTGCAGACGTGATCGCCCAAAAGCAGGCCACTACCGGAAGGCACGTTACTGACGAATCATCGCCGTGGACGTCAATCAGCAACTGTGCACGCAACGGAACGGGGCCGATAGAGTTCTGCGTCTTCTACGCCGGTGGCTTCGCCAACAACAGAGGAGTGTCAATCATTACCAGCCCCGAAAGGGCCAAGAGCATCGCCAAGTTGCCTGCATTCACCAACCCGGAGCTCACGGCACACACCAACAAGGACCTCGACCACAACTACGACCCGGTGTACAAGTCAGTCATGATCCCTGGAAAGGGGGTTGGTCTAGTTGCTGCCAAGACGCTGTACCGTGGAGACCGTATAATGAGCAGCACGCCAGCCATCGTAATCGACTACGGCTTCTTCGACACGATGCCAAAGAAGGTGATCAAGGAGATACAGACAGCTGCCGTCGACGTNTTTTTTTTTTTTTTTTTTTTTTCTTTCATATCTTGGGCGGTTTCCCCTCTATCGCTACGGATCGGGTTTGCCTTTTCCCATCGTTTCCTAAAAACCATTCAAGAATCTCATCTCCTCACGGAAAGAATAAAAAAAAAACACAAAATCCGCAGCCACCGTAAACCCACAAAACATGCTTGCCAGCATTCTCGTCGCAGCCGCCGTCTCTGTCGCGGCCGCACCGCAGCTAGCAACACGTGACCAAGTCGACATCACCGTCGCCTGCACCAGCTTCCAGGTCTACGGCGGCTGTCAGCTGATCGCCGCCTGCTCCTCGACGGGCAAGAAGGGCGATGGCGGCCAGATCAAGGACACCACGCTGCCGCTCGGTCGATGCCTGGCCGTCAACGCGACGACGCTAGAGTTTGCATGGAGGGAGAAGTCGGTCCCGCTCGACGCTTCGGGGTTAGTTTTTGCCATACTTGACCCGTGTTTTCCCCAAACTTTTACTGATGAAACGGCCCGTGAGCTTTTAGATCGTGCGTTCCATGTGAAAGTTCTTGTACGGTCAACGCGGACTCGGGAGAGCTTTCTTGCTCCTGTTTCGATCAGTCGCGACCAGAGATGGGGACCAGGCAGGCCCAGATCGGATTAAGTAAGTGAACTTCTCGAGGTCTGGTCTTTTTTTTTTGTTTTTTTAGATGTTGCTAACAGCATGGCTCGAAAGATGGTCACGTCTTTAGCAAAGATGGTGTGCTGGGATGTTTGGACGTGACGGGCAATCCTTACAGTGCGCCTTGAAAGCTGACCTAGGGCGGCTTTCATCATTCTTATATTTGTGATCCATTAATCTTGGACAGGAGCCAGTATATATGATGTAGCTAATTTTTTTTTCGAGAATTATTGCCGAATAGCTTTCTTTTGTTTTGTTATGTACACGAATAAAGAAAGATGTAAGAATAGTCCACTCCTATCCGCTACCAGAGCCAACCACCCTGTTCAGACCCCGAAGAGCAAAGAGCCAGAGTCTCTTTCGATTTGTTGTGTCAACTCAAATCCAGCAACGACCATGGTCAACATGCGCTTAGCATTGTTAGCCGGCGGGACAGGCAAATAAGTTTCCCGTTGACAATGCAAATAATGTCGTCAAACTTGTTGCCCTTGAATCAGTGCGGATCTTGGGCGACCGTGCTTCAACGGCCTCATCTTCCTCGTTCTCCTCGACCTCAACTGACCTCTTCTGCCGCTTGCCGTTGACCATGTTGAAGGTACCGCCCTGACCGCCGTTGCAGCCGAAAACACCCGGCTGGTTGTCGATCGGCGTGCAGAACTCGCTGGGCCTCAGACGCAGGTTCTGTCCGGACTAGTCCTTGCCCATGTTCTTCTCCCTGTCCCTTTCTTAAGGGGAGCGGCGCTCGAGGGTCCCGTCTTCGCTGTGCTCGTGGTCATCTGGTCCCTCGTCTCTCCTCCTCAGGTTCTGGCGTTCGCCGTTGACAATGTTGAAGCTGGCGCCGCTCGGGTCGTGGCACGCCAGGACGCCTTCGGTCGAGGTCGCCTTGCAGACCTCGCCGTCGCGGAGCTTCACGCCCTGCGTGTCCTGGACGATGGTGCCCGGCTTCGTGCCGGCGGGCAAGGCGGCGGCCGAATAGGCCATGAGGGAGAGGACGCATGCGATTTGGAACTTCATTTTGACTGGTAGGTGTTGATGCGCAGAGATTAGAGGATGAAGTTTATTCCTTGGTTGGGGTTTTTCTTTTCTCTAGTAAAGAATGTGGGTATCTTGAGAGAGAATGTTGGAAGCGCTGCTTCTGGAGCTACAAAAAGAATCAAACTATCGGCACGGCCGTAAATCAAGGAGTAAAGTAGAGAAGCGGGAGATGTGCGGTTGAGGATGAGCAATATTCTCCTTCCCTCTTTGGGCTGCAATGCTTGGAGGTTTTATACATGACCAGCCAGACAAGATTCGTTTGCTATATAGCATGAACGGCAAGGTTTTATGACTCAATGTTCGCTTCTTTCCATTGGACCTGCCCCTTTTCCCCCCTTCCGCAGCCCTATGTTGCATTAACATGGCAGGGTACCTGTGAGCCTCAGTTCGCTGGCCGCAAAGCTTGGCATCTTGTTTCAACCCTATTTTCGCCTCTTCGATGGGTACGCCCCTGTTTTGGGAGAGCGCTGGTTTGCAACCCCCTCCCCCTTGTTTTTTTTGTTTTTTTTTTGAATGTCCCCAGATTTTCAAAACGTTTGATGATTCTCCACCCCGAGCAGATTATTACCCCGACGGTTGATTGATCGAAATCTGATTTTGGAAAAGCAATACACGGTTTCTTGCAGCAGATATTTGAAAATATGTTTGGCGTTGGCGCAAGAAAAACTTAAAAGGAAGAGAGTTCTTTTCCGGGTACGACGTATCGGCAATTTTCTAACTTTCTACGTGGGTCGTCAATAGTTACAAACCTGAGCTGGCAATTTTCAACCTTTTGTCGTGTGTTTCGATAGCCGAATCAATCAATGAGACAGCCGATGGGGTCGTTAAAGCCCATAGGCCTTCCGTCTCCGCTTCAAGCCGCTTGCTCTGGAACGTTTCAACAGGATCTGCCGCAGATCATCTGCTGTAGTTTGTTTATTTATGGAATCATTTTGCATGCGTACGTGGCAGCCAACTACTGCAAGCAGTATTATCCACTGGTTCTGCATAAGATTATCATGTCACGCGTGGACCAATACGTGCATTCCACTCACAGTCTTTGCAACCCTGAATTCTTTTCGCAAAAAATCAAAGACTAGACCATGGTCTGGGCCTAGCCGCCCCGATCCGCATTAGCCAAATAGCAGTCTCCATATCAACTCATCGACCCAACCTTGATATACCATACATGGCCTTTGCATTGAGAAAAGTTACAGAAAACAAATTTCAACCCCTCATTTTTACTGACTTGACGGGAGCAGAGACACCTTCTTGAACTCCTCCAAGTCCGCGGCTATGCTGTCCACTTCGGCCTTGACGGCGTGGAAGGCGTCTGCCCCGGTGGGTAATCGCAAGGGGATGCGGCCCGCAGCGCCCTCCTTGGCGCCTTCCACTACCTCGATCAAGGCCCGCGCAGTCGCTTCTGGCGAGCAGAAGCCGGCCGCGGTTGCGGCCTTGAGCCAAGCCTCGAACGCTCGCGTCGGCGTGTCGGGGGCCTCGTATGCCGGGTGGCGGGGTCCAATTGATAAGTTTTGCTGGAACTTTGTAGCAATGCCGCCGGGCTCGGCGATGCAAAAGTGAACTGTGTTTTGTTGTGCAGGTCAGGTCATTAGAATGCTTTTGTTTTACTCTTTTTTTTTTTCCTTCTTTTTTTTTCCCCCCTTTGGTTATTGGTTTCCCATTGGGTTCATCTCGGCAAAGCAAGTGCTGCAGCAAAACTTACTATTCCACTCTGGCCGGACCTCTTTGGAAAACGACTCAGTGAAGCCCTCAAGAGCAAACTTGGATGCGCAATAAAAGGGGGCGCCCGGTATGGCCATGAAGCCAACGCCGCTGGTGACGTTGATGATGACACCGCCGGGAGCACCTCCGTTCTTTGGGTTCTCCTCGCGCATGACCCTGACGGCATGCCTGGTGAGCTCCATTGGGCCCCAGAAATTGACGTCGAACTGCCTACGCTCACTTTCGGGACAGGGCTGCTCGCTGTCGCTGTGAAACCCCTGGCCCGCATTGTTGACGAAAATGTCGATGCGCCCAAACTTGGCCAGCGCCGCCGCCACCGCGGCGTCCCTGCTTTCGCTCACGGTCACATCCAGGGCCGTGGTGAAAAGGCGACCTTCGGAGCCGTCGAGGTCGGCCAAGGTCGAAGGATTGCGGGCCGTGGCGACAACTCGATATGTAGGGTGTGCCAGGAGCTCTTTCGCCAAGGACTTGCCAATGCCCGAGGAGCAGCCGGTGACTACAAAATGAAGCCATGTTAACTTGCTGAAAACCTTGTTTGTACCTGTAGTGCTGACGAAGGGGACGTACTAAACCATACAGCATCGGCGGGAATGTTATAGGGAGCTTTGTTTGCCTTGATATCCATATTGGTCGTTGCAAAATAAATAAATAAATGAACAACAAATAAAAAAATTCAAGTAGAGGGGGGGTAATGGAAGTTTGTTGTTTCACTTGCTTGAAATGTATTCACTGTTTGGCTCGAAAGGTCACGAGACTTTTCTGAGCATGTACGAAATATGTCCAAGTGTTCGGAACTGAGCTCCTTTTTGACTCACAAATACGGGATTCACGCGAACCAATTTGTTCCGGATCCAGGACTGTGGCATTGCTGGCGGGTTTCGGGCCATTCACTTGCGGAGCTAGCGCTATCAAGCCACACAGCACGTCGGGGACAGTTGGTACTACTGCTAGACTCAACCTCGTCGGTGTTTAGACCAGATGAAATCCGAATCCCGTCCCGGTCCCGGTCCCACTGTTGCATTGATAGACTGCAACCCTTCTTTCCCCTGAAACTGATGAATTCTACGAACGGAAAACGGAACCATCTGGTCGATGTCGACTCCTAACCCTCATATGAGCCGCTTGGCGATTGATAACCTGTAGGCCAAGCTTCCGGAATCTTCTGGGTGGTGGGGATAGCGGGCTTTGAGAGGAATCCGCGTTCCGGTCGCTTGCTCATATATTAGACCTAAAACCGGGTTTTCAGAAACGCTCCTCACCGCAGTTAGCGCACCAGCTGGGAAAAACGACAAAAAAGGGAAAAAAAAAAAAAAAAAAAACCAAAACAAAAACCCTGGAGTTCGTGTTCTTTCAATCTGAAGAACTCGTCTAGTCACCAGAATATCCCGAGCAAAACTTCCCGCCCGGCTGTATTTAAACTTTCCTAGCCCAGCTTTATTTAAAGTTTCGAAAAGCGCAATCCCTCATGTCAACACCGATTAAAGTTGTTGTCTTCGGAGCCACCGGCTGCACGGGCCGTCAAATCATCGATGGCTTAATCAAGTCGCCGACTAATTTTGTATGCAGAGATGATCAGCGTCCTCGATCACCTGTTGCGATGGTTCTGCCCAAGCTGACCAAAGTCTACGCTGCACCGCGCAGGAAATCGTCGCCGTATGTCGCCCTTCGTCGGTTGACAAGCCGCAGAACGATGCGTTCAGGAAAAACGGCGTGACGGTCGTGGGTCTCGATATTACCGGCCCACGGGAGCCTCTGGTCGACGTCATCAAGGGCGCCGACACCGTTATTGCCGCCCTCTACTTTCTCGCCGTGGACCAGCAAATCCTTCTCATCGACATCTGCAAGGAAGTCGGTGTCGGACGGTTCGTCCCCGACAATTTCCAACCCGTGGTGCCCCCAGTCGGAGTCATGGCCATGAGAGAGACGGTAAGCACCGGAGCAGAGTCTGAAAGCACGCGAAACAAATCAACTTTTTTTTTTTTTT